>NW_026453309.1:0-132500 GCF_025200985.1 Drosophila gunungcola
TCGCATTAAATATGCAACCGTTAATTTATAAGACAACCGCAGCGGTCTGGTAATTAATCCAATACACTTAATTTGCTGCAGCTGCGGAAAGTCCAGAAATCCAGGTGGTGGGGCAGCGGGGGAGTGGGGTATGACGACCTTGAAACACTTCCCCTCCCCCATTCGATCCATAGCCTTATAAGTTAACTTTTGCCATTTCTTTGCCGGCAAAATGCCAGCCTCACATCCCGTGACAACTTCATCAGTCGCATTCGGCACTATCATCGTCATCATCACCGTCATCATCATCATCGCCATCGCCATCGCCATCATGATGACCAAACTTTGGCATTTGCGGCTTCGCTTTTTAACAGCTCAGTTCCAGTTTGGAGCGGCGGCGTGTTAAAGTTCAAATTGGCATTAAGCCGAGCTTACACCTGCATGTGGTCGTGTCCCAAAAAGGTTGCAAGTCAACCTGCAACATGCAACCTAAGCGATTTCGACAGTTGCCAACTTAGTTTAGCTTAGAAAAAAAAATGCAATAACCCAGTGAAATTTGGGAGTCATTCGTAATTAGTGTTGTCAACAAATTATATATATTACAAATTCTGTAGGGTTATATTTTTATATTAAAAAGAATTTCTTTTTAATAAAATTATAAAATTTTGTATGGTTTATCTAGATATTATCATATAAGGTCAAATTTATGTTTATATCTCATTTAAAGTCCTGAACAATTTGTATATACATTCCATTTACTCCAATATTTAAATAATCACTCAAAAAAAAATTTGTACCTCCTGTGCCAATCACAGTATAGTATAAAAATAGTATTAATATAAATGGTATTTATATATATATTTATAGATCACTCACATGTTGAAGTACTTCATTTTGTCTTAATGTGTGTGTGTTTTGTGGATTTTAATGCGAGGGTTTTTGGCCAACAACAAAAAAGAACTCGAAGCGCGCGCGTTTTAAACTTAAACTAGAAAAAAAACACTTGTATGCTTTAAGGGGGTGGGGGGCACGGGGCTCTCGGTCTCGGCTTTTCTGCTAGCGAGCGGAACTGACTGGCCACGATCACGATCGACTTCTAGAGGCAGACTGAACGTTACTTATGCCGTGTGCACACAGTTAACCTACGGCCATCCAATATTTGTGGCAGCGACGGAGACTTCGACGGAGACTGCGGCAGCGGCCGAGCCAACAGGTTCAGACCGCCCTAGCCAAACCGCCTGCACCGCCAGCCCGTGGCCACCGTCTCCTCCCCCTCCTCCATCTCCGCCTCCTTCTCCTCGTCCGCCTTCGCTAAAAGCTCTACCGCTGCACAGAAAGAAACGGATTTGATAGGATAGGATATACTCGCGAATTCTTAAGCTTCATTTGACACTTTTCATGGATATGATGGTTAAATCAACAAACCAAATCGTTGGTTTTATTGCATAAACATACCTTATCAATTTTTAAAATATGTCAAATTGTAATCGCGAATTCTTAAGCTTTATATGAAATTATTATTGTTTACGATCAAGATCATGTTTAATCAAGAGTAATCAGTATTTATTTGTAACCAATAACTAGGTTTTATGGGATGTACACCTCATTTACCAAGTTATTATGAAAATCTGTCAACCAATTCTCGCGAATTCGTAATCTTCATATGATGATATGATGATAATTCATATAATGATCATTCATACGATGATTTGATTAAAAGGAATTCGCTTATTTTACAAACCAAAAGATTGCATTTAATTCACCGTAAAAGATCAAAAATTATACTCTTGCATTCTTGAGTTTTATACGCCATTTTTTTAAGCATACAATGCATACAAAGCCTATATAAAAATCAAAATTATATTTTTCAACGTTTTTTTTTTTTTAATATTAAATAAAATACTTTGTTCGCTCTACGCGTTTGCCCATTATCTCATCTATTGTTATTTAGTAAGAGTTATTTGAATTCATTTATGGTCTTCCTTTTTAGAGCCTTCGTTGCTGAAAAAACCACAATCGCTTATAAATATGAAATTAATCTCCATTTGCCATTATTACCATATCATAGTGATATGCAAAATGAAAACATTTGCTGTTGCTGTTGCTTTTTTTCTGTGTGCCAATACGCCTCGACGGTCGATCTATGCTAGCTAAAATTGCAGGAGTACTTCTGGTTTTTCGGAGCCAATTTGTCACGGCCTGGGCTCTGGTTATGACAGGTTTTTCGAACCCAATCCACTCCACTCCAATCCAACCCAACCCAAGTCATGCCAATCCAATCCAATCCGAGTTGAGTAGAGTAGAGTAGAGTCGAACTGAACTGAGCCGAGCCAACTCAACGTCGAATGCGACGCTGGCCGCCGTTCGCAATTTGTATATTTTATTAATTAATTTATTGATTTTAGGCCAATTGTTGTTTTGGCTCTTTGCCGATCTGGTAATTCCCGATCGATCGACCCATCCCCTATCCACTATCCACATGCCCCGTCACATCTGTCCCGCATGTAAATCTCGTAGTTCGTGATTAAAAGTCAGCCAAGGAAACACACAAAAACCATGTAGGGGATCAGACGAGCCAGTTGCCACCGAAATTTGAATACCCTCAAAAAAGTGTTCTTCCAAAGGCAAATAACATTTAACATTTAATACTTAAACTTTTCTATAAATAAAAGGTATTTCATATACTTTCTATTGCCATAGCTAGAAAAACACAAATTGAAATAGAAACAAATCCCAATAAATATTATTTCCAACATAAAAACTTTTGCTAAAAACCATAGAGATGTTTGTTAACAATATTAAATTATAAATAGACATTAGATAATAATCTCTAACACTCTTTAACACTATTTTTTTAAGTAATTTTTTAAACAAATTTGTAGGCTTAAAACTAAAATGAAATTAACAAACAAAGGTTAATAATTAAGATATATGAAATAAGTAAAAAACTAGATCCAAAGTAAAGGTTACCAGCACAATAGTAGTAAGTTTGTTTTGTGGTCGTTGGTCAATTTTGAAAAAACTAATTTTATGACCAATTTTCACATTTTTAATAAGGCATTCCACAATGATTTTTACAACAATTTACAATCAACGAGGTAAACTGTTCCATGTTTTGAGATTCACTTCATAGGTTTTTGATTCAAAACCGACTTTTTTTAAAGTGTTTTTTTAGTTTTTCTAAATTTGACAATTTGCTAAAAAAAATTTAGTTAATAAATAGATGAAGTTAAGATCTAAAGATCCTTATTAGTATTCCGCCTTGACTATATATGATATTATAAATAATTATTAAAACAAAAAATCCTGTATAATAACTTTGAAAATAAAATTACAATGAATGGCTTCTTACTCAAATAGAAGATCATATAATAAAACCGTAGATTAAAATAATCTCAACTCTGGCCATAAAATGCAGCTGAAATCCATATCCAAGTGAGACGGCCTGAACCAATTCAAGGTATAGGAGGATGGCACCAAATTAAAAAGTTGTAAAAAGAGATAAAGAGCCAGACATATTTATGCATATTTTGTGGGTTCGTCGCGGCCTTGAACTGATTGGCCCGGGGGCGGAATGAGGAACGGGGCGGGGCAGGGCAGGGCAGGGCACAGACGGATTGAAGGGTGATGGCTAAATGATGGTTAATAGTGTGACAAAGATGATGGGCGCTAATTAATCTTCCACACCCAGCTAACGATCGCTTTGAACTCTGGCCGATGTTCTGCGGCCAGGTGTTGATTTTTTGGCATCTATATAAATATAAATATATGTATATAAATATAAATGAGGGAAACCGCAGATGTAAGATATACAGATACAACGCAATGCTGCAGAGCATAAGCCAGAAACTTGTTAAAATATTAATCAAATATGCAAGGGGACAGCTGCCATTTCCCTCCTAGTTCGATTAAGATCCCATCCAAATGCAAATCGGCATGCAAATGGACCCGACACATTTCCATGCCCATCACGACGTATCACGTATTAAGGGGCCAGATTAATGCCCCCAGATAGGGAGACCCAAATAAAAGGCAGTTTCACGTTCAATATTCAAGTTTTCATGTTCATTTTCATTTTCATTTGATCAGACTTTCCGTTGGACTCTTAGCTCTAGTTGTCAAATACATATTACAAAACAGATCGTTATACGTTATATATGGCTGTAAATTGCTTCCGATACCTGTTGATTTTCCCGTACACGTACGGCAATTAAGGCGGTTGGACAGTCTCATCGTTGTTATATTCTGCTCTAGAAGATCTATGATATGGGGAAATATATACAACCAAACAAAACCAAAAGAGAAAAAAAACCAAAGATGAACAAAAAACAAATGAATACTGATTTTATACACATTATCATTTTATTTGCTTGACGCTTGCAATGCCATTTGGATGCCAATCGATAAGATTCGAGGACAAATGCAATTGCAGGCGCGGTTAAACTAAAGAGTACAATTAAACATAAACGTAATACGAATGATCATCATAATAATAGTGCAAATAAAATACAAAGTAAAATGAAAGCAGCGCTTCGATTACAAAATCAAAGTCCGAACTTTGCGGCTGTTTTGCGCCTATCGATAGACTATTAGCGATAAACAATAACAGACTACCGATAATTGAAGCCAGCAATGTTGCTATTATCGTTACTTTTAAATGCGATTCGCTGGCGCCTCACACTCTGTACACAATCTGTAAAACAAACTACTCAAATTACAAAACACAAAACGGTTCGAAATCATAAGTAAAATCAACATTAATGGAATACAAATCATACAATTGGAGAGTGCTAAGCTGCTGCTGCCGTTTTTGTTTTCGTTTTTGTTTTCGATTTCATTTTCGTTTCCGTTGCCGATACAAATAAATAATTTGCTTAGCTTACAACTAGAACATATTGGATATTTAATACTTAGACGTAGCCTTTAAAACACAACTCTGTGTCGCATCTTCATTTCGTATAGTTAGGTGTACTTTACTCTTTACTCTTTACTTTATTTTTAGTTTAGTTTACTTTAGTTTCGATTCATGTTTCGCTCTGTCCATGGCTAGAGACACTCTATTCCGTTACCGTAACCGTTTCCGTTTCCGGTTCGCATCAAATCTTTTACAAAGGGAAAACATACAATTTTGAACCGTTTACTTTCGCTTTTGCCTCTGAGACAAAATGTTTTTAGCTAACGACTTCGAATGCACTTATTCCGATTGCTAAAACAGCGATTTGGAATCGAAACTGGAAACTGAAACAAGACAGTATATTTAGTTTGCCTTTTAAGTAACTGATTGACATTCACATCTCTTTCTTGTACACGTAAATCTATATAATATTTATGTAAAAAAGAGTCCTCATTAAATGGAATACAAGTTAAAGCTTTGTAAAGTGGCTTTAACTTAGTTCTGGTTTGTCGGTTGCTCGATTCGTTTGTTGTTGGCTGGCTTGTGGCTTACACGATATGATATATCTCTTTATATCTACGAATATAATGTATAGCTGTGTTCATTTGCAATTATTTGTTATTTTCTAAGAACAACGTTTGGCCAATCGTATTCGCTACACAACAACAACAACAACAACAAGTATGTATATAAGTTTATGCTTATATATCGAAAAAAAAAAAAGTTCTTACAAGGCATCAAGATTTAAACTCCTTCAAACGTTCTCCCTTTCTGCGACATGGATTCGATTCACTTAACTAAGTACAAGCTCTCATCGTTGTGCTGAGCGCGGCGACAGAATACAATAGCAAGCCATGGAATACCATTTCGTATTTATATTTATAAATATACTATAAAAAGTACAACGACGCCACAAATCCATGGTTTATCTGAAACCGCTTGACGTTGCCACTTCTGTTCTACATTCAGTTTGATGTTAGGTAAGCGTTAAACGAGTTGCATTGGCTTTACATGTTCTTTAAGATACAGTTTTTAGTATTAGTTTTTGTTTAGTTTTAGTTTAAGTTTTAGTTTAAGTTTTAGTTTCAGTTTAGTTGTAGATTAGTTTAGCTTGTAAATTACTCAAAAAATATTTGTTGATTTACTGTAGCATGTATGTTTTGGAGCGTTAATTTAAGATAGTAGTTGCAGTTGCCATTCAAGTTGCACTCTCTGTATCAGTGTATCAGTAGTTTGCATTTAGCTTTAGTTTCGTTGGGGCTGGAGCTCCAGCTGCAAATGCCGTGCCTGGGGATCTGGGATCTGAAATCTGGCATCTGGCATCTGGGATCGGATTGAATTGGATCGGTCGGCGTTCATTTCAGCGAAGAGTTTGCTGGCAGCGTAGCAGAGCGTTGCACATTCACCGCATACGGTTTGTAGGAGGAGCGCGTCGATTGGCTGCCAATTCGTTACAGGCGATGAATGAATGGATAGTGATTAGATGATGATGATGATGATGATGATGATGATGATGATGATGATGATGATGATGATAAGTTGATGGTGGTTAGCAGCGACAGTGGGGGGAGAGAGAGAAAGAGAAATACCAATCGAGATTAGAGACACACGCACAGATATACGGGGGGGAACACAAAAGCCATGGGGATTTTCTAGGGGTTTTGGTTGGTTTTGGCGCTGGGATTCACACAATTTAGATTAGTTAGTGGGGATCGGGGATTGGGGATTGGGGATTGGAGATTGGAGATTGGAAACACTCTGACTGCCTGCTGGCCAACTTCCGAGCAACGTCAATGGGGGCTTGGTCCTGAGCCTGCTTTACCTGGGCGATATCTTGCTGCCGTCGGTGCTGTTGTTGTTCGACGAGTTGGCCTTGTATCCACTCTTTTGGATACGCTTCAGCAGGCGTGCAACCCACAGCGACTGCTCCTCGGGCGTGGCGGCCAGGAGCAGCATGTCCCGGGCACTGCGCGGATCGTGATTCAGCTTGCAGGGCGCCAGCGGGTCGTGCTTGTCCACATGCTCCTTGTGAATCTTGTTGCGGCATCTGGAAACGGAGGACGGGCAGTGGGATTAGTCACTATGCTTTACAAACCATACAAACAAAAACCATAGGATAAAGCATTTCAATTTTGATTTCTTTAACGCCATTAAATGGTTTTTTAGCTGCTCTGTGTTGATTAATTATTATTTCTAAAACTTAATTCCAAGAATACCACCTTATAAATTTAAAAAAAAAATCCGATTCAAATTATTGCTTATGTTTTATATTCAAAATTGAATCAATTGAATGAATGATTTTTAATATAAAAAAAATACAAATTAAGTCAAAAGATCAAGTTAATAAAAAAAATTATAATTGAACAGTCAGCACATCAAGTGAATGTTTTGAAAATAATAAATCTTATCTGCTATTAATAATCTAAATTTAATAATCAAGTTAATGGAATCACAATACGATCCGGTGCCATTCGACCTATACATATACTACCTACAATAGAAAGATTTTGAGGAAAACTGAGAGACTAATTTGGAACGAAACGGACGAACATTGCAATAAGGTATGCGTATTGAAATACGTACTAAAAAAAATTTAGGTATGCATGTATATTGATTTTAATTAAATATTAGCAAGATAGAATATCTATAAAGATCATTGCTATATATATGGGTAAACAGCATCGTTAATTATCGCTTGTTATGTTGAACGCTGGCATTATTTAATAAAAACAATTTTAATGTTGTTCGTATTTTATTCCGCATGCCCAATCAACTACTCTGGTATTGACGATCGAAAATATATTTACTGAACACATTGAATGAAACTGTAATACTCTCAGCAAATAATATAAATGACTATAACAAAATTCCTGGAATTCCAAGTGCAAAAAATAACAAATTCTTAGAACAGGAAATTTTTTAACCAAATAATTTAATGGGCCACTCGTTAATTTTCGTAATAAAAAATGTAATACAAAGGGAAAAATAAGTAATATATTTGGCAATAAAAGAACTGATAATAAATTAGACGGCGAGCCAGAATTAAACTAAATTAAAGTGAATATATGCAGTGATATATATATATATATTTATATTCTACAAATCCATCCCAAATACTGACCTCTTGCATTCGTAAGCCGCCGGCGGCTTGAACATGTGCCACAAGGGCTTCGGGCACACCTCGCAGGCCGTGGGCATGTGGTAGGTGATGTGGACGAACTCGTGACCTGTGGAAAAAATGGAATAGGTCAAGGCAAACACAAAACACAAACAAAGCTCTATTTGGAGTGCCTTACCTTTGTGGACAATGGTGCCCGGGCGCTCCTCATTGCTGTTGCCGTGCAGCACGCTCACATCCAGCTGGCTCTGCTCATCGGGACGATGGGAGGCACCCTCGCCGGCGTACAGCAGCTGGAAGATGCGCGGAATCTCTTTGGCATCGGCGCGTATGACATCGCCCTGAGTGACGCTACGGACGTGGTAGACCTTGCTGTGGGTACACAATAATGAATAAGAATTAGATGCACTGACAATAAAATGGAGCAGTAAAAATATTATTTCAAAATTATATACTAAATATTAAATCATAATATTTAATACAATGCACCTTGAATTGCATGATTTAGTATAAAAAATATTGAATTAAAAATTATTAGATTTAAAATGCATTTTATTTATGTTTATATTTAAAATAAAATTTCAATTATTTAATCCAGTTCCAAAAATAGACAAATTAAATTTTTTTTAAAATTCGTTTTTTACAAAGCGAAAAATATTTGGATTTATTTTGTTAAAATTTGTAAAACAGAAAACAAAATAAAAATTAAATAGAAAACATGGGAAGAGAGGGTCAATTACTTTAAATTACTATTCGATAGCATCTTGTCGAGGCATCTTAAAGGGTTTAAGGCAACAAGTGCAATAACGCCATCTTTAAATATGTAAAAAGTTGTAATTTAGAAAAAAGTAGGAACCTCTTTTATAATTTAAAATATTTTTTGAAACTGTTCCTTAAAAAGTGGCATTCTGTTTCTGATCAGAAATAAAATCAATATTTTTTTTCTTTTCATATAATCCATAATTTGGAAAATGTTGTTTTACTTTCTTTATATTTAAAAACAAAAAGTGCTTTAAAATCTTTTGATGAGTTTCTGAAAAAGTTGCAACAAGTTCCTGATCAAACATAAAATGCAATTTTGTATCCTATTAACCATAATTTGTATACTCTTTTTTTCTAGTTTTTATATTTAAAAAACAACGTCTTTTAGGCGTTATTGCACTTTTGAAAATGCAATGATTTTTATGTAATATGGTAACTAATTAACCCTCCTTAGTACTTGAAACGCACCTGAGGTCCAGGATGAGCACGGCATCCGTGGTGTTGTGCTTGTCAATGTCCGAGTTGTAGAAGATGATCTTGCGCGAGGAGACGATGACGTACTGCCGCTTCCAGCCGTGGCCGCGTCGCCGGTTCTGCTTGTTGGGCACACTCAGCCAGCCCTCGAAAACCGAGTCCTGTGTGAGGGAGAGCAGAGAGGAGTGCTAGAGAGGAGTGGAGGAGGAGCATGTGGTGTGTTGGGTTTGAGTGGCGAGTTCGGTGTACTGGGTGTTCTGCGTGTGTCGCTGGACAAGGCTCTCACCTGGCTATCCTCGGGATCGTTGTCCGCCGAGGAGAGCGACGCCGTCTCGTTCAGTTTGCTCTGCAGATGCTCGATCTCGGTGGCCTTGCAGTCGATCTCCATGACCATCTTCTGCTTGAGCTGCTGCTCCTCGGCGCACAGCTGCTGCAGGTCCTGATGCTTGAGCAGCAGCTGGTTGAACTTGTCGCGCTCCTGCGAGAGCTCCTGCTGCAGCCGTCGCATCTCCTTCTCCTTCTTGCGCAGCTCGGCGGTGGAGCGGGCCTTGCTCTTTTGCTCTGGAATGACAAATTGAAATTAGCAGCGGTACGAAATTACGAAACTGAACGCAAGGCGGTACAAACTTACTGGGCAGGTCGGAGTCGCGTCGGTTCATCACCTCGGCCAGCTTGTTCACCGCCACCTGTTTGAGCAGGACCTCGTTCTTGCACTTGTCCAGCAGCTTGGTGATCTCCTCGTCCTTGCTGGCCCTCACAAGCGTGAGTTCCTCCTGCTGCTTCTTGTGCTGCTGAAGGAGATCGTCGCATTCGACGCCCTTCTGGGACAGCTTCTTGTGCAGCTCGATCTCCGTCTCCTTGAGCGTGGCCAGGGCCGCCTCCTTCGCGTTGATCTCGTTGCGATGCTTCATCACAAAGTCCTTCAGCTCCAGCTCCTTGATGGTCTTCTCCTTCTCGAGATCGGCCACCGTCTCCTCGGCAATGGAGCGGGCCAAGGCCTCGGAGTCGGCGCGGGCAACGGCCACTTGCACCTGGTGCTTCAGCGATACGCGCTCCTCCTCCAGATCCTCGATCTTGGCCAGCCGCTCGGCGCTCTCCTCGCGATTCTCATTCGCCTGCGTCTTGTACAGCCGCGAGAAGCACTGCTCGGCCTCGAGTTGGGCCTGCAGCTCCCGGTTGTTGGCCAGCGCCTCGTGGTGATTGCCCTTCAGCTGGGTGAGATCCTCCTCGAATCGGCGCTTCGCCTCGCGCTGGGCGGACAGCTCCTTCTGCAGCTGGTTCTCGCGGGAGCGCAGGTGCGCCACCTCCGAGCTGTGCAGACTGAGCTCCGAGAGCAGGGCATTGCGCTTGCTGTGCTCCTGGTCGAGCTGCGACTGCAGGGCGGCCACCTTCTCCGACTCCTGGCGGCACTCGCCCTCGAGCTTCTGCAGGCGCAGCTGGATCTGGCGATAGTCCACCGAGAGCATGCTCAACTGGCGCTCCTTCTCCTGCGAATGCTGGTCGGCCTTGATGCGGGCGGACTTCTCCTCGTTGAGCTTCGACTGCAGCGCCTTCACCTCCTGCAGATTGGCCTCCTCGCGCGAGACGAGTCGCGACTTCTCCGTCTCCTGGTGGGCCTTCACCTCCTGCTGGTAGCGGCCCTGGGCCGCCTTCAGCTCGAAGTCGAGGCCGGCGTGGGCCTTCTCCAGGTCGCTGATCTTCTCGAGCAGCGCCCGATTGTCCTCCTGGGCCTTCTGCTCCCGTCCCAGCGTCCGCTCAATGTCGTTGGCCAGCGTCTGCATCTTGTTCTCGGCCTCCTTGTGCAGCTCCTTGAGCTGCGAGCGCAGGTTCTTCTCCTGGACGACCAGCGCCTGCAGCTCGGCATTCTCCTGGCCCAGCTCCTCCTTGTGCTTCTGCAGTGTGTCGATCATGTCCACCATGTCGCGCACCTTCTCCTCCTGCGACTTGACCGTGAAGCCCAGCTCGGCATTGTGCTTCTTCAGCTTCTGCGTGTGCTCCGTTTCGCTCTTGTAGCTCTGCTCCATCTCGAGCAGCTGCTTTTCCAGCGAGATGACCTTGTCGTTGATATTGAGGTCCCGGGCCCGCGTCTTCTGCTCGTTCTCCAGATTGCGCTGCGTCTCCACGAGCAGCGCCTCCGTCTTTTTGCGCAGCTCGATCTCCTGCTCCACCTTCTGCATGGCCACCTTGTAGTTGTGCTGCCGCAGAGCCAGATCCTTCTCATACTCCGACGCGATCCGCTGCAGCTCCGCCTCCCGCTTCGTTATCAGCTCGATCTGCTGCCGCAGACCCGCATCCTGCTGCTCCAGTGCCTCCGATCGGCCACGTTCCCGCTCCAGCAGCGCCTCCAGCCGCTTCAGCTCATTGGAGTTCGACGGCCGATGGCGATGGTTGTGCCCATGGCCATGACCATGACCATGGCCATGATTATTGCTGGCCGCCCCGCTATTCGCCACACTGGCCTCCTTGGACTCGGCATCCACGGTGTCGCTGGACAGCAGCTGATAGTCGCCCGTGTAGGTGAAGCCAATGAAGGGCAGGTGGTTGCCATCGAAGCCCTTGGGCACGGGGAACACCTCCTCCGGCTTCTCGTCCCGCTCGATGTCCTCGAAGTTGCGCGTGTCGTCGTCGGAGGAGAGTTCCGGCACCACCGGCGGCACACTCTCGCGTATGTTGTCGAACGACCAGGTGTCGTTGCGGAAGAACGGATGCGCCTTGATGTCCTCGATGCCGTAGCGGCCCAATCGCTGCGTTCGGTCGGTGAGGAAGGCCCGAATGAGGGCCTTGGCCTGCTCGCTAATCTCCACCTCGGGCGGAAAGCTGAGCGAGTTCTTGTGGTCCATGATCTTGCCGTAGGTGCCCACCAGCGAGTCCGCGTAGAAGGGCGTCTCGCCGAATAGCATCTCGTACAGGAATATGCCCACCGACCACCAGTCGCACTCGCGCCCATACTCATTGTCCACGCCCTGCGACTGCAGCACCTCCGGACTGATGTAGTCGGGCGTGCCCACCGCATTGCTCGACACCACCTGGCCATTCGCGCCCATCCGCATGCAGGTGCCAAAGTCGGCCAGCTTCAGGTGGCCATAGCTATCGAGCAGCATGTTGTCCGGCTTCACGTCGCGGTGCACGAAGCCCATGTTGTGTATGGTGTCCAGGGCCAGCACCACCTCCATCGTGTAGAAGATCGCCCACTTCTCCGGTATGTCGTAGTCGCCCATCAGCGACACTATATCGCCGCCGGGCATGAAGTCCATCACCATGTACAGGTATTTTGCATCCTGCAGAGAGAGAGAGAGAGATAAAAACTCATTTAGTGGCAAGTCTAAGATTGGCTAAAAGGCTTAGGATACACAATTCATTTTGCTTTTAGAAAACTTAAACAAATATTACATCACTACAATACCAATAAATAAAAACATGAATTAATTATAATGCCTTATTTGATGCAGAGCGAAATGCAAACTCATTTAGTAACAAGTTTGAGATTGGCGAAACGGCTTAGGATATAGTGGCTGATTGATTTTAAAATTCAAACAAATAATAAATCTATTTACTGCAACACTAATAAATAGAAACATAAATAAATGCCAATTTCTTACATAATACAGAGAGAGATAAAAACTCATTTAGTGGCAAGTTTAAGATTGGCTAAAAGGCTTAAGATATAGTATTAATTTTGCTTTTTGTGACTGATAAAATATTTGAATAAATAACAAATATGTTTACTACAATACTAATAAATAGAAACATAAATTAATGCCAATGCCTTTTTTGATTCGGTGAGCCGACTATTAGATACCCTAAGTATGGGGGATATTGAGTTGGAAATTTTTTAGCTTAGAGTATATATATAGCTACTATATGGTTCCGTCTTGTTAAATCTCAATCAATTCTGTGGTGCGAAAACCAATAACAACTTCCACTGAAAATATTATATACTACAATAGATTATTTTTATTCATCCCTTATCTGAAGTGGGCTTTTGCTATATATACTGCTTAAAGGTTCGCCATTGAGCTTTGTTTAGTTAGGAGCCAACGAGGCACTCAGCACATTATTCAACATTATGAGGTCGGAATTTTTAATCATTTTTCTGTCGACATTGGTTTTGAAGGAAGTATCTTCTTCTCATCCGAATAATGAATGCACCCCGGTCCTCAAGGACAACTATAAACTAGGAGTCGAAGTAAAATCCATGAATGCAACTATAAATAAATTACTGATTGAAAAAAGACTTGGTGATGTTCAAATTGAAATAAAAGATATTAATATAAATAAACAAAGTGCAACAATTTTGGAACAAAATAAAACAATAGAGAAGCATAAAGAAAGGCTCAAGGACATAACAAATATAATTCAATTTTGGGATAGTCAAATCAAACAAAAAGATAAAGAAATCGAGGATCAAAAGGTTCTATTTCAAAATATAATTGACAAAGTCACAGACTTGCAGAGTCAACTGGACACGGCTAAAGGTGAAATCGAAAGGAATGAAGAATCATTAGATTCAAAGAATATAGAAATCTTGGACAAAACGGAAAATATTGAAGTGCTACAAAAGGAGATTGATGATTTAAGAAATTCCAAAAATGAAGAAATCGAAAAAAAAAATGAAAATATTCAAGTGCTGCTACAAATCAAGCAAAACCAAACAGAATTGCTCCAAGATAAAGATTACCAAATAGGTAAGATGACAAAAACCATTGAAGACCTGAATGAAAACCTTGGTATTGCTAATGGTAAAATAAAAAATCTCACTGAAAAAGGTGAAACACTAACAAAAAGCCTTGAAAACTTAAAAAAGAATAAAGAAATTGTAGATTCAAAATATAAAGAACTGGTGAATCACTCAGAACGTTCTGATAAGACAATCAAAGCTAAGGATGCCCAAATCAGTGAACTAAATAAAAATCTGGGGGTCAGGGAAGGCATTATAACAAAAAATATTACAGATATGCAAAGCAGCCTAGATTCGGCGAATAATAATATCAAGAAGAAGGTCGATTTAATAAATGCACAAAATAATGAAATAATACAAATCAAGCGAAACCAAACAGAATTGCTCCAAGAAAAAGATTACCAAATAGGTAAGATGACAAAAACCATTGAAGACTTGAATGATAACATTGATATAAAAAATGAAGAGAACAAAAATCTCACTCAAGAAGTAAAAACTTTAACAGAAGACCTTGTAGACTTGTGGAGTATGTTGCAAACTGCTAAATATGATCTAGAATCAAAAGACAAGCAAATTGCTGACCTCGAAAAACGGGAAAGTTCTGCTTGGGGACAAATGGTTGCAGTAACCAATGAACTACGGGAGTGCAACAGGGCAGAAACTTGTCCCAGATGGGGTCTTTATGGCACCCACAAACTCAAGTTGCGCGGCATTGACACATTTGAAGTCCCCTGCAATGCAAGTGGATGGATGACCATTCAACGACGATATGACGGCTCCGTGAACTTTAATCGAAACTGGACGGACTATAAGTATGGATTCGGACCTATAGCGGGTGAATTTTTCATCGGGCTGGAGAAACTTCACGTTCTGACTGCTGCCCAACGATATGAACTCTCTGTTAAACTTGGCAATACAACTACTGGACGCATCGGTTACGCACATTACGAACATTTCCAGATTGGCAGCGAAAAAGAACTCTACGAGCTAAAATCGCTGGGGAAGTTCTCTGGTTCAGTCGAAGACAGGCTGCGAGACAGTGTGAAACAAAAGTTCAGCACATATGACCAGTTTAATAGCCGCTATATTAAAAATTGTGCTTCCGATGGAAATGGTGGTTGGTGGTACGATGACTGTTGCGAATGGTAAACATACTATGACACTAATTAAAGCGTACTAATTAAATGACTTTCAATTTCAGTTCGCTCAATGGAAAATACCATAAGGATGGTTATGTTGAAATTATGATCAGGACTGTTTAAATTTATATCTTTATCATAATTCCTATATAGGAAATATATGGAATAATCTTTCAAATCTGGACATATGGGAAAACGCTTCGGTGTCTTATCTTATCGAATCCTACGTATATTTTTCAATATTATTCTGTATTTATTTTCTTTTTTTTAACGCACACAAAACAAATTACTATCGGTAATTGAAATTTGAAAACAAAATCGAAGCAAATAAAATGTGAGAACAAAATGGAATTAGATTTAATGGGACAGAAGTCCAAATTGCTTGAGGATCTGAATGACATTGGGATCTTTAAGTTCTTCAGATTGCGATTTGAGGTCCAGCAATTGTTTAATACTATAACGCTGTACGATTTTATCATTGAAAGGGTTTTGGTTGTTCATCTGTTGGAAACAAGTGAGGTCTCCGGTGCGTTTCTCCCCATCGACAGGGGATGACAAGGACATGCTGTTGGTTTCCTGGTTGGTTTTCCAAGCTTCAGCTGGCTGATCTTCCATTTTGGTCATTTTCTTGGGCTGCTCCATCATGGTGGCTGACTGTTCTGATTCATTTGGAGTCCACGGCTCGATGGGTTCACGGTTCTCCCTCTCCTGCTCCTCCAATTCATTGGCTATTTCCAAAAGAGCCTTCTCGATTTGCTCCCTTTTGGCGGCTCTAAAGCGATCAACTTGTACTATCTTCTCCGGCTTAAATCTTATAGGTGATCGAGAGGGCGCTGGCTCAGAGTTTTCATCGCCTTGTTCTGGGCAGGTAACCAAATGACCCCACATGCGTCTTTGTTCTGCCAAATTTAAGGCGTCCACAGCTCTAATTCGCTTCTGTTCGCGACGCATTTCCTTTGAAACTAAACGCCTTGCCACAGGCGGTGGAGAATCCAGAGAGACAGAAGAAGGAGTGGTGAAAACACTTATCTGTGTAGGATTTTCCATGCTTCTATCCTCGTTGATAGAAAGGGAAACACTGATGTTGTCCACGTCGTTGGATAACACCACCTCGGCACCGCTAGACGCTAAAACGGAAAGTTTAAAGGTATACCAAATGCAATTATCAAAAGGTAAATATATCTCGATTACGTATTTCGGTACTCTGGGGAAATCCTTCCCATGGAATTCCCTGCGCCTTCTCTTCATCCAGAGCCTCGAACATTTTCTTTAGTTCATTAAAATCCACATCATCTTCGTTGTTGGTAGACGGTTTCATTTTAGAGATCGGCACAAATTCCGGGGCATCGGCCCGAAGTTCTACTGTACTATGGGTTGCCAAATTGTCAGCACCATCGCTGTTCTCCATCTCGGTATTATTTTCAAAACTAAGCATTTCTGGCAACGGCGACTTAATATTGTACATTATGACCATATATTCCTCTGCTATTCGAAGGTTTTTTCACGTCGTTTTTTTTTATGACTATTTTTTGCTTTTAAATTGTGTTGTACGTATTGGAACTGGAACTACTGGATAAAAAGTGATTTAAAGTATTAAGCAAGGCCAGCTGGCTTAATAGAAGAAAGGGCACAAGGCGACTTTGAGTTAAATATTTTTGTTGTGTTGCAAGAATTACTATAAACAGTTGAAATTATTGTATTTATACGCCTGATGGTTGATAAACACACCAAACAATGTATGTTTTTGCTATAGTACAGTGTAGTGCTATTAAATGTTTAACCAAAGAATGAAGTTCGTATTTACAACAGGTTAGTAACAATTTTAAATAAAATATTTAGTTAAATAGCCTTTAGCCATAGACTTTTATGATATAAAATGCCAAAATCCCTCAAAAAAGGCGTAAATGTAGAATTCAATTTTCTGATACATTTACTATGGTTAATACTACAGTGCCATAGCTTAAAATACTAGTCAAAAAACATTTTTATTGTTTTCCATTTATATTTTGAGGGTACGAAACCCTTGAGGGGATTGCATTGGGCACTGTGTGGTATGATGGCTCACCTGGAAGGCAAAGTGCAGCTGGACAATCCACTCGGAGTTGGCGTGCGCCATGATGTGGCGCTCCTCCCAAAAGAAGGCGGAGTCCGGTCGCTTCATCATCTCGAACTTGGACAGCCGCTTCATGGCGTACACCTGGCTGGAGGACTTGTGCCGGACCAGCTGCACCTCTCCGAAGGCGCCGGCGCCGATGAGCTTGATGAAGTCGAAGTCCTCCACGTTCATCCGCAGCTGGTTGATCTGCAGGGCGAGGGGTTTATCTGCGATTCAAGAGAGTGTGACAGTGATTTAGTTGGGCGGTGTGTGATGCGGTGTGTGATGCGGTGTGTTATGCCCTGGGTAAACTCACATTTGGCCGCATACTGCTCGATGTTCTTCAGCCGCCTCAGGGAGTCGTGGTCACAGTCGCTGACCAAAGCCGAAACCGTGTCCAGCAGGCAGTCCACATTGCAGATGCTGGTCGGATCGCGCATCTTGCGCTCGAGCGTATTCGCCCTGGAGAAGGAAAAACGAAAAAAAAAAAAAGGGGGAAAAATATGAAAAATAGGAAAAATATTACAAATAGAAAATTACAGGTAGTGTACGACCCAAATTAATCATCTGCGATTCGTTTCATTGTTTACTTTCGATGAGTGTTTGATTGTTCAACTGTTCTTCCGCTGCTCGTCATGCAAATCGCTCGCATAAACAAACAAAAAAAAAAAAGAACCGAAAAGGAAAATAAAGAAATAAAAAGAACTATGAGGGAAAAGTGCGCAGATTACTCATGGACGTATAAACACCACTTCCCGGTACCCCCATCCAAAAATCCTACAGCTGCGGTCCCAATAATGGCCTTAATAACATCGCACATTCTCAACATGAAAGATTTGTTATTATTCCCTGCTACAGCGAATTTAATTGGCCATGGTTTTAGAAGTAAGCAATTTGGGCATTTTAATGCACCTATTTTCCCCCAGCATCATAATAAGTTTTTCCACTCAAATGGATTTAATTGCTTTTCTAAAATTATGTGATTTCAGTAAAACTCAAAATGGTTTTTGTATTAAACTTAAAGCACAATAGTCTAACAACCTAAAGATCCTTTCTATCAAAATGCACAAAACGTAATATATTTGGATACAATAAGTTGGTTTTTTAATTTGAATGTATTTTTTTAAGTGCTATAAAGTTGACCGCAACTGTCTGTTGCGCATCGACAATGTAAACAAAAAGCAGAGACAACCAGGCTGTCGAAATTTCCATGGGATTTCAGAGCATGGAGTTTGAGTGGCGGTGAGTCAGAGGAGTGGACACGAAATGCCCCGGAGATTTAGCCCAATCCGGTGGTTCGCTGGCAGACAAATGGGCGGCACATGCCTGGACATTTGTGATCGTAGATCTGATATATGTGATATGTGATGTGTGATATGTGAGAGGCGTTATCGCAATTAGAACAGTGCGCTCCATTGAGAACCTGGCAGCCAATAGAGCTTCCGGGCAGGAAACGAGGGGAGTCCGCCGCCGCCGCCAACAAGGAGGAGGAGGACTTATCGCCCAGCTCTGTTGACTTTGATAAATTGTGGATGGGAATGCAAGCCATGTGCAGGCCAGTGACAGCAACTTGCAGTCGATATGGCCTACTTGAGCTGCTGGAGCTGCCATGATGATGAGCATTCTGCTATTTTTTTCCCTCTCGGTTTACAAACTGCATTGTTTTTTCAATGGTACACCGTAGCTCAGCCACCTTCGGGCTGACACCCATTTAGAAACTAGACTTATGCACACAGATATGGACTGTGAAGTGGCCAAGAGAAAACCTAGCGAAGATAGTGCTCTTGTTAGTGTGACAAGACTGATTAATTTCGGCTTCCAAGAACATTAAGTGGGTCATTGAAAAAAGAAATTATCACCTAATGCTACACAAAGGATGTACTCTGATTCAAAATTTCATAAATATTTATCATCAAAACTCTCAGCTTTGTACTTAAATGAATGAACATGGTAATCATAAAAAATTAAGCGTAATATAGTATAGTAATAGTATTACTATATTTACTATAGTAAATACTACATGCTTAATTCTTTAATCATAAAGCAAGGGCATTCATTACTAATCAAATGATGAAAGTAAAAATGACTTAAGCATTTTAAATTTCCGATAACTGCACGGAACTACTCCATTGACTGCCATATTTAACGAAAGGAACAAAAAAATAAAAACATTGCAAATGTGTTATCTAACTTATTACGTTTTTACTTTCTTTTAAATTGCTTATTTAAAATAAATATATATTTTAAATTTAAAAATGCCTTAATAGTCACGCATGTTAATAAGGAAAATATTAAATATTAAAACGATTTATAAATATTGTTCAATTTAAATAAAATGAAACAAGAGACAATTTATTTCATACAAACCAAATTGTATTTAAAAGGCTATTCGAAGAAATCAAATAATTATTAAAAAATAAATTCTATTGCCGGCAATTTTGTGCAAACAATGTGAAATACTTCGAAAAAGGCACTGAGATGCTACATTAATTAGGCCAAATAAGTATTTGCGTAGAAGACTACTGGACCATGGAAAAATTACTTTGAAAATGGAAAATCTGGTAGAATTAAACTACTTATTCGGGAAAGAACAAGGCAATTAAATTGGGGATAGGCGAGTGGTTGGATGATTACGCATTTTAAAGGCATTTCGAAGGGATTTCGAGGCAGCAATCAATTGAAACCAGCTCCCAACCAAAGGGTGCATGGCTGCAGTTCCAAAGAAATCGAAATTTATATGCAATTAGCTGGCTGAGAGTCAAATATTTACACTGCCCCAAAACTCAACAACGAGTCAAAGGAGTCGGAGTTGGACTCGGTCAGCCATCGGATTCAAAGCGAGCTAAGCTCTGCCAAGCACCGATGACAGTCGGCGCTAAAAATTGATACTAAAAGGTGTTTGAATTGTTGTGATTTCATCATCGCCACTTACGGCATGACAGAAAAGCCAAAAACAAAACGTTCAAACAGCGGGTAATAGCAATAGCAATAGCAATACCAATAGCAATACCAATAGCAATACCAATAGCAATAGCAAACGCAAACAACTTGGGAAAGTGGAATTTTCAAAAATGCTGCGATGAATTTTCGTTGCCGCTGTTGATTTCGATTTGGCCAAAGCGGCAATAGCAACAACAACATAATTATGAACAACCAAAACAACAAGAGCAGCAACAACAATAATAATAATACATAATAACCGCGGCAACAACGACAACGACGACGACAACATTATCGTCACCTATAGACAATATAATTTTCAATTTAATTTATACAACGTCGCCAAATTTGATCTGCAAAGTTGCCTTTTTTTTTTTTTTTTTGTTTCGTCCAGCTAACAAATTGAATGCTTTATATTTAAGACTTGAGTGGAGCATCTGCATCTGCGTTGCAGAATCTCTTGCACACCTTATTTATTCTAATTAACTTGCCCAGCACAAAGGAACTGCTGGCTTTTATGCGCATTGCAATTGTTGGCCTTTGTTAGTACGCAAATACTTTTCCGTTTTTCTCTAATGTGTGCTTACAACAGATACCGAGTGGATGGGTAATAAAATTAAAGAATTTATATGCATAGTCGAAAGCCACGGACCACGGAATTCTTTTTAGCCAGTATAGGGAATTTGAAATTTGCAATTTGCTATTTGCTATTTGCTGTTTGCCATTGGCAATTTGGAAACGGAGCAGGACGAGCAACGTACCGTTCCGGCTCGCTCGAATGGAGGGCGGCGGGCATTAGCCATGGCCACATGCCCTATACCGCCGATACCGTCGCTACTGTCCAATGTGGTTATGTGGCTGCGGGTTGTTCTTCTCTTTATCCCTGCAGTTAGCTTGATTTTTGTTTTTTTGGCCCAAAACGATGCAGCCAATGCAACGCGACGCCTGCAACTGACAAAACGGCATCAGCCGTCGGCAACAGCTACTGCGTTCGTTTCAGTTTGGTTTGGTTACAAATTTTAATGCGAAAATGGCAAATTTATTATAAAGTCGCCCCCCGTTTTGTTCACTCGCTTGTCAATTTGATTGCCGCGCTGTCGCTTTGAACATGAGATATGGAAGGTGTTTGCCAGGCGGTGTATTACTTTTTGATTTGTTTTGGCCTGGCCCGTTTGGCTTGCGCTGTATATTGCTAGCTGCTAGCTGCTAGCTGCTAGCTACTAGATGCTAGAAGCTAGCTGCTGCCTGCTAACTGCTGCCTACTAGTTGAGCAAATCACAAATCTGTCTGTACAAATCGCACGTATCTGTGCGATGCGATGCGATGCGATGCTGCCGCCATTCGGTTGACAATTAATTGAGTGGAGCAGTCGCTTTTGGGCCACCATCTCGTCGATCTCGTCGAGATCACTCACCGGCGCCTTCGTTCCACATCCATGCTGCGATGGCTGGTCACAGGTTCTAGTTCAGGTGGCATGCAAATGCAAGGTGATAACTAGTTGCAGTTGCAGGTTGCTTCCTGGTGATCGACTGGTGGTCAGCTGCTGCTCCTAAAAAGCGGAAAAAAACCTAGATTAACGGAGTGCTGGCTGAAGCAGACGTATATTTACCTGCCAGGAGATGGTCTTCTATGGCTGTGGGAATGTTAATGATAATGATAATGGTAATGAGGAGGCACGCGTCAAGCGCTGTTGTTGTTCTTGGTATTGTTGTTATTGTTGTTGTTGTTCCGGCGATGAGGTCACGAGCGTGGCTTGCTTTCTGGCTAACTACCGCTGGTGCTGGTGCTGGTGTTGGTGCTGTGAAACCGCTGCCACTGAATGGGATTCGAAGGCGGATGGGCACTTGGCACTTGGCGCTGGCTTCTTGTGCTGGAGTGCCGCCAACGCCACATGCGGACGCAGCCGAGCACCCGGGCGTTCCCAGGTGCTTGTGTTTCCAGAGGGGCGGCAGATGCAGGGCCAGGGACAGGAGTCTATCAATCCCTGGTAAGTGCCGCTTTGCAGGGAGCACACAAGGATGACCAGGATGAGTTGGTGGGTAAACAGTGGAGTGGGCCAGTGGGATTCCTTGGCATGCAACAGTTGGGTGAACACTTTGTGGCACACCACACAAACTGGCCAAAAGGGGATGGATGGCTAAAGAGCAGCTTTGTTTCTCTTGGCTTTTAAGTTTTTTCCAATCTTGTTTTTTTTTTGTTTTTCTGATTTTTTTTTTGTTAATTCCAACGATACCTCTCTGCACACACTCACACATACGCACACCAGCGCACTCTGCGAACGGCGAACGTAGCAAGCGCTACAACAACAATAACAAGGCCCGCACACACACACACACCGACGTGCGTCACACCGACGGACACTGTTCGACGGCAGCGGGAAACGCGCGGCGGGGGGGCGGGGCGGTACGGGACGGGGGCGGCTGACCGCCCAAATTGCGAATGTCCAGTTTCGGCCGCGGCCAAATCGATCAATTTGGTTTTAATTAGACGCTGCGCGTTGCACTTCTTCTTTCGGTTTTTTGGTGCTGGGTAGAGATGGCAGTATGTTTACATATCGAAGGTGAAATATCGCAGTGGCCACTTCGCTGTGTGACCAACGCTTGCGCTCCAGAGTGACCCAATCTGGGCTCGGCCAAAATGCTGAAAAACACCAAAGGTCGGACAGGTGGCAACGCCAAACCACCATGCGATATATCGATTCACTAGGCCAGCTCTAATAACCGCAGCCAACTTCACGCGCCTTGTTCTTTTTTCCGGTTGACTTTAACGAGAAAGGTTGTGCTCGAATTCTTTTCAAGTGAATAACTATTTTTTTTTTGTGTTCCGATTGGTTTAAACTAAATGAAAAAGCAAGCGTTAAGCGGCAGCTGATTGAGTGGGCGGGCTTGAGGCCCGGGAAATGTGATTTTCCAGGGGAAAAACCCCAGACAAGCGTTTTTGTTATGCCCCTGCGTGTGTGTGCGCCACAGCGAGAGTCTGTGTGTGTGTGTGTGTGCGTGCGTGTGTGAGAGAGTCGCAAAACTGGGAACAACGTGTTTTTTTTGGCAAAGTTTTAACGTTTTCATTTTCCCCGCAGATGCCAGGCGTCACAGTGAAGGATATTGACCAGCACGCGGTTACCAAGGCGGTCGCCGTCTTCCTCAAGAAGTGAGTATTCGCCATAGACAGGGCATAAACTCCAATCACACATAACCTCACAACCGATTTGTTTATCACCCAAAAAATTCAAAATTTAGGACTGGCAAGTTGAAGGTGCCCGACCAGATGGACATCGTTAAGACCGCCAAATTCAAGGAGCTGGCCCCCTACGATCCCGACTGGTTCTATGTGCGCTGCGCCTCGATCCTGCGCCACCTGTACCACCGCAGTCCCGCCGGCGTGGGCTCGATCACCAAGATCTACGGAGGACGCAAGCGCAACGGCGTCCATCCGTCCCATTTCTGCCGTGCCGCCGACGGTTGTGCCCGCAAGGCCCTGCAGGCTTTGGAGCACGCCCGCCTGGTCGAGAAGCACCCGGACGGCGGCCGCAAGCTGAGCTCCATTGGCCAGCGGGATCTGGATCGCATTGCCAACCAGATCGTGGTCAAGCAGCGCGACGCCGCCAAGCAGACCGGCCCCCTTGTTATTTCCAAGTAAATCGCGAGAACGGCGCCCCTTTCGAAATCTAAAATAGCATTTTTTGGACTTCTACTGTAAGCGCTTTTTTGTTTGCACGAGAGAGATGAGAAAATAAAACCAACAAATTCACAAAAGTCTGCAAAACGCATTCGTTCCGCTGTCTGTCTATCTTTGCACATGTATCAAAAAGCATATTTGGCTGAAATGATGCTCTTAAGTAGGTAACCCAGGTCTTTAAAAAAGAGCAGTACAAGACTCTGCATGTCTTCTAAAACAAACCAAACAGGCAAGACTCATCATGTCTATCCTATAACCTGCCAATCAGACCCTGTTTGAAACCTACACATATCTTTATTTTGAACTTAGTGTTTTGTGTGCTTGGCAGAATTGATAAAGTAAAACCAAACATTTAACTGAAATTTCTAATAATTTGGGTGTCCAGGCAACTCTGAATGTGAGTGCCTTTTTCTTTTCCCGATTTGCTTCACTACAATAGCGATAGTTCTCTCGAAATTATATTTTTGTTGCAGCTGTGCATTTAATGGATCCTTAAAATGCACAGAAAATGATTTGTTAAATAAAGGACAACGGTGTATTGCCTCAATCAGGTCGGTATAGCGCTGGTCTTGAAGGCAACAGTTCTTGAGCTCTGAAATTGTGGAATCTGTTAACCAATCTGACATTCCTGGTTCTTAGCGACATTGCTTTGGAACCGAATGGCAATCTGGAATTGGAGGAACTGCATCTATACAATAGCTGGCTGAGTTTCCAAGGGGGCAGCAGGTTGTCTAAGGCTATGCAAAGAGAGGCCCCTGCAGGGTATGCCAATGCTGAGGAGGTTACTAGTCTAGAAGCTGGTTTGTGGGCTGAGGTAATTGCCTTGAGAATACGGGCGCCAAGCCCATGGAAACCACTTTCAAATCCCAATCCCTCTAGTACTTATGGGTGATTATTCTACTGCAAAACTCTTCTACGACGACGTCGGGGATCGGCTATCTTATTGTAAAGATATTCCATAGAGGATCTTACTTATGTACAATCATAAATATGCCAACAAGAAGTATAGAAACGTGGCCTAGAAAATCACAAGAAATCATTTTATCGACCCAAAAAGATTTATACCTTCTACATTGCAATGCCGTCTTTGGTTAATGAAATATATACATAACTATATTTCATTCTCCGAAATTTGCAGAACGGAACCGAAACTAAAATATTATATGAAATAGTAAGGTAAAAGACAAGAAATAAAGAGATATAGGATTAGAGAAGAGTATTGATTACGTATGCTAGTTAAATTATGGTTTTAAATTCCTGAGCCGACACTTATTGTGTTATTAATAAAGTTTCTGTATTGCAAACTGTCTAGTTCAATGTCTAGTGTATGATTTACACTACATTCAACATGTGCATTAGGATGGTTTCTTTTTTTATGAAAAATTCTATGGTCCTACATTGTACGTATATAATTCTGGTTTAAAATTGTTATCCACAATTTTACAATAAAAGTTACTATAGTAACTTTGCGGGAATAACTAAAACGGTATATAACGACCATAATTCCTGTTTCATGTAATTTATAGTGTTACATACAAATATGGCATAAGTCGTCCAAATTTATAGAATTTTAAATGATTTTCCCCAAAATCGAATAAAAAGATTATAACTCTACTGAAATGCTAATTAAAAAAATAAGTTTTGCCAATCCTGAATGATTCTCTTCATGGCAGCATCGTCATTCAGTCTAAATAGCTCGCAAATTGTTAACTTAACAATATCTTTTAATTTATAGGGCTGAAGGTGTGTTTTGACTAAAGTTATAATAACTCATCAGTCATGACGATGTCTTTATGGATTTTGGAAAAAGCTTGCTGGTTACTATTTATTTATTTAAATAGTTGCGAAAAGCAGGAAACCTATTAGAGAAATGACCAAAAGGTCCGTGGTTTTGCGAGAAACTACATTTCCTCTCTAGAACATAATTTATTTACGAATTTGTGTTATTTTCTGACGGTGTACAGCGCAATAATGTTCGGGAGCCTTAAGACTAGACACTACGGCTAACGATTTAGGTGCTTGAGGGGATCAGATGGCGATCCTAGTTCCGAGGCGGGTGCTAAACCCTGTCCAGAGCCTCCACCATGACGATGCTGTTGCCGCGGATTACCTGGTGGCGGAAGGGGAAATCATTTAGACATTTAACGAAACCAAATTTAGATCGAACGGAGCTCGTCTTACCACCATTCCGACGTTGTTCTTCGTGTTGTCCTTGCACTCCTCCACCGTGTCGTCCAGGACCACATTCATGAAGGGATCGAAACCTCGCAAAATGCCGGTCACGGCGCGTCCTCCATTCAGTTTCAGCATCATCCGCTTGTCCATGTACCTGAAATTGTTTCCGTCATATGATATATACACTACTATACCATTACAGCCCATTTTCACTCACTTTTTCAGCTCTGGAGGATGGGCTTTCGACATGTTGCTGCTTTAATTTGCTAAAAACGCGAAACCCAAGTAAAAATGCGGACTGCTGTTATCGATTGCTTTCAATGGAATGCAATACTGTCACACTGATCTGGCGGAATAGGGGTATTCCTTTACTTCCTCCGTTTTGCAACACTAATGTTTGGACCAGTAGCAATGCTCACAAAACTGTTCACATAAAAAACATGACAGAAGGCACAACAAAAATTATTATTCAACGTTCAAGAATCTACCACAATTCAAATTTATTGTATTCAATTTTATATCTTATAAATAATTATTGATAGCATTTAAAAAAATTAAATTCCAAAATTCTTTTTTTTGTGTTCAAACCTCTTACTTTTTTGGGATGTACTTCCGAAAAGCTCCAACGCCCGATCATTTCAAATTTTCAGGATCCATGTATTTTGGGGTCCTGATTACGAATAAATTGGTCAAAGTTTTCGACAACACCAATTTCTTGAAAAATAACGGTTAAAAAAGTTTTTTCTGGTTTTTTGACAATTTCTTCCGAAATATGACCTTTATCAAAAAACACATCCAAACAAAAGTTCAAGGTATATTTACGGGTCGATCTGGCAATATCACCTAGACAGGAATGAGCAAACTTCTTAATAGACATCGATACATTATCGTGTTCGTTAATGTTATCGGAAAGAATGTTATCGATGTGCAACTTATATGTGCAGGCAAAATTAAAAAAAATTTTAACAAAAATCGCGCGAAACGATTGCCTGCGACGCTTTTATTTATATTGCTCATTTCTTTTTTAACTCCTTCTTCCTTTTCTGCACCATATTTGCAAAAAAAAACATTTTTAATGAAAAATCTACCGAAAACTAGTGCTACTGCATATAAATAATATACAACAAAATTAAAACCTATAATAAAAACCTTAAGCAAATAAAATTAAAATTTCAAACACCATAACGTAAATTAAAATAAAAATAAATTATGATGTAGAGAAAAATGAGAAAAATAAAGCGTTAGATAAGCGAAAACCTTACAGATGAATAATTAAGCGAAAGTTTTGAAAAATATTGTTAAGAGTTTAGTGGAGACACCCCGGTCCAATTAATTGTGCGCTCATTTTAAAATGTTTGAAGGTTTGAAGGCAAAAGTTTTCTGCATTTTTCTCGTAAACTATCAGCTTTACCCAAAAAAGTCACTTAACATGAAATGTGTATTTTAACTAGATCTCAATGGATTTAGCATAGGATTGTATTTATTGACAAAAAACAAAAAAATATTAATTTCCGTTATTTTCCGAGAAATCGGTCTTGTCGCAAACTTTGACCTATTTTTTCGTAAACAGTACCCCAAAATACATGGATCCTGAAAATTTGAAACCGATCAGGCGTAGAGGCTTTTCGTAAGTTTATCCGTGAGGTTTTATACAGAGCTGTTACTTTTTAATAAGGGTAGTCTCAATAACATTTTATTTAAAATCTATGAACTGTTGTTCGCGTTACTGTTTTAATTTATTTGAAAAAAACGTTGACTTTATGATTTATATTTGTATTATATTTAAAAACTATTAGACATGAACTACGTGATATAAATAAGTACGATTATCTGATTCAGTGATAATAAAGCAAAATGGAATATAATGAAAAAGCTTCCAAAGCGGATTTTTTATTTGTTTAATTTCTTTAAAAGGCATGACAAATTCAACAATCCAACAGTATAGGAAAACTAAAATACAATTTTTTTTTTAAAATATCGACAGGCATACAGACGATAGTATGGTGGTGTGACCCTACGGCGCCTGGGTATTTTGTAGGCTCGTCGCGACGGTCACACTGGCGCAGACCCATATAAAAGTTCCCCCTCCCTCGTCAACGAGAGTATTTAAAAAAAAAAACGCGAGGAAAAGGCTGCTGCGCGTTTAAAACCCGATCGCAAACCCATTATTTTTTTTACAACGCGCGCCGTTTACGACTGAAAATTTAGACAGAAAAGATCGGTAGAATAGCACACAAATTGGTATTTGCTGTCTGACCGACGAGTTTAATGAAACTGTGATATACATATGTGAACTACTGACAACAAACGCTATTTGTGGTGTGTTTATTTATGCGATTTGGATTCCGATTCGACGATTTTCCAGTGACGCCCCGATTTTGTTTGTTTGTTTGTTTGCCAACTTACGTGAGCCAAAACGGCGGTGAAATCTTGCATTTTCCATTTGTTTACGCTCGCTGCTGGCAGAGAGGAAAAGTGAAAAGAAAAGCGACGAAAAGTGTTACCCGACGAGGCGAAACGGGAGGCGAGAAAAGCAAGAAAAGCGAGAAAAGCGAAAAAAGCAAAAAACGAATAAGCTATGTGTACATAGCGCATAAATTGCAGATTGAGGCCAAGACGACAAGAGGAGAACCTGTGAAACTAGAGATCTTTTGCTAGGCAGCAGCGTACAAAAACAAAAACGCACCAACGATGGATCGTGGCCTACTCACAGGCGTTATTCTTCTGCTGGCGGTGTCCTCGAATTTGGCCAGCGATGAGCCCCAGCCACGCCCCTCGCCGCCGCCCACCGTGAAGCTGAACAAGTGCTGCCATTCGGGGGAGTACCTGAATGGCACCAGTGGCGCCTGCATTGCCGGCAGCGAGGCCCTGTGGCTGCCCATGGTGTATCTGGTGCAGCAGCAGCGTTTCTTCGAGCCCCACGGCGCCAGTCCACGCTTCCTCAAGTTTCTGCCCAAGAGCCGGCCCACCTGCCGCCCAGACCAGACGCAGGAGCTCTTCCGGAGTCGCGGCGCCAACGTGATGCTCTTTCCCAACGGCACGCTGTATGTACGGGAACGCGGTCTGATGGTCCGGCCGCAGGACTACTGCGTCGACTGGGAGGTGGCCCTGGTGTGCCTCAACCACACGGCCGACGCACTGGAGGATCTGGGCGGGCACCAGCCCACGGCCCTGCTGAAGGAGCAGCCCGCACTGCGCCTGCGCAAGTGCTGCGGCAAGTGGGGCAGCTACAACACCCAGTTGCAGAACTGTGACCTGCAGCCCAGTCACCCGGTGGACGGGCTACTCCGTCTGGCACCGCAGCTACCGGAGGGCAGCTACCTGACCAGCTACGGCCTGCCCGAGTGCGCCGGCCCCTTGAGGGGGGGCTACTCCATAGCCGGGGATTGGCAGGAGGCCAGGCTGGACCGGGAAACGGCCGGTCTGCAGCTGCCGCACAAGAACCTCAGCGCCGAACAATACTGCCTGGAGCACACACAGCGCCCGGGCGAGGTGAAGATCATAGCCTGCCAGCATTTGTTCCGCGCCGAGGCAGGACTGGGCAGCCAGTCGGGATACCCCGGACGGGCTGCTCCCCACGAGATCAATGGCCAGAACCTGCAGAAGGCCGTGCTCACGGGCGGAATACTCGTGTCCATTTTCTTTCTGGCCGCCACACTGGTGGCCGGTTTCCTGCTGCCCGCCGTGCATCATGCTTTGCATTGGCGCTGCCAAATCTGCTATGTCTCCTGCCTGCTGCTGGGCAAAGTGCTGCTGGCCATCGAGGAGCTGAGCTCCAGCCTGCAGCCGGGAAGTGCGAGCTGCCTGCTGCTGGCCATCGCCATGCAGTTCTTCTTCCTGGCCGCCTTCTTCTGGCTGAACACCATGTGCTTCAACATCTGGTGGACGTTCCGCGACTTTCGGCCCAGTTCGCTGGAGCGCAACCAGGAGGCACTGCGACTGTTCCTCTACTCGCTGTACGCCTGGGGCGGCCCGCTGCTGATCACCTTTGTGGCCGCCTGTGTGGACCAGCTGCCGGAGACGACGCTGCTGCGGCCGGGATTTGGACAACTGTACTGCTGGTACGACAACCGCAACCTCTCCATCTTCGCCTACTTCTACGGACCCATCGGTCTGCTGCTGTGCGCCAATATCGCGCTCTTCGTGTCCACCACCCACCAGCTGACCTGCGGCCTGTGGAAGCGGGACGATGTCAAGTCCTCCACGGAGAAGTCCGCTCTGGGCCGCGTCTGCCTGAAGCTGGTGGTCGTGATGGGCGTCACCTGGATAGCGGACATCCTGTCCTGGCTGGTGGGCGGACCGCATGGCGCCTGGTTCTTCACCGACCTGATCAACGCCCTGCAGGGCGTGTTCATCTTCATTGTGGTGGGCTGCCAGCCGCAGGTGTGGACCGCCTGCCGACGGATATTCTGCCCGCGCTTGCGCCACGACATCACCAACACCACGAATGGAGTGCAGCACTCGAGCAGCTCGCAGGGATTGCCCTCGCTGGCCAACGGCACGGAGATCACCCAGAATACCGCCAGCATGCCAGCCAGCAATGCGGCCACGGACAGCGGACGGCCGGAGGATTCGCCGGAGAAGCCACCAATGCCCCCCACTCCGGCCGTTAAAATGGAAACGGTTTGCTAAACGTAAGTTGAACACCCGATAGCGAGTGCAGCTCCGCATAGATAGCTCTGTTTGCCAGGGCAAACAAAGCGCTTTGCCAGCCAAGTGGCTTACGAAATAGGGCTTTAAGCACACACACGCACACACCCGCACACACACCGCCACTCACTGATAGACTTATCGCTTATTCAACGAGCTCCAGGTCCGTAGCCAGGAATGCCAAGTGTCTCAATGGGTTGGTTTATATGTTTGTTCGCCGGCTATGCCATGCATCATGGCAAGTTCAGTCCTACAAAGCACACGTACAGGTGCGGTAATCTTACAGCTCTCAAAAGCATTTATTTCATCTAAATTTATTTGGATATTCCAAATACTTGCTTTCTAATCACTAGTTTAAATCTACCAACCAACCAGCATTCGTATTAAAACAGAAACATTTTTATTTAATGACAAAGATCAGTGTAAGGGCGGTTTTATATATTTATTTTAACTAATATTAAAGTTCTTAAGAGGTTTTCAAAACTATAATCATACTATTTTTTTAAACTAAAAATTGTAATCATAGAATGGTATGTACAATTTAAATAAATCATTTAGAAAGACTGAAAGTTATATCTTAATAAAATTTATTTTAAGTAGATATTTCTCCTAAAATTCAATAATTCCAAAAAATTACATTAAATTGCTCACATAAAGTATTTATTCTCAAAGAATACAATACTTTTTGAACCAATAAATAACAACGAAATTATGAATAATTGGATAGATCAACACATCATAAGCTGGGTTTTCCGCTAAATGAAATTTTCTCACTTCTCTCTCTTAGAGGTTCACTTGTGTGATAATTGCTTATTTACTTATTTATTTAACCTAAATACTTTGGTATGTATTTACAAGATTTGGAAGCAAATAGAAAATCCGGAATTTGTCATGGAAAAAGTGTGTTTGTGTGGAGCATGCAGCATTCAAGTGCTGACAGCCAAAACCAGTTTGGTTATCCAGGGTAATCTAGGGTTTCGGGGTTTCTAGGGGGAAAATCAGCCAACAAAACCATTGGAGTTCGCTTCAATAGGGTTAGTTACCCCAGGAGCATGGCTTGTCCTTTGGAAAATACCCTTTATATATCGACATTCACGCCCCAGACGTGGACGTATTTTCATCCAGATGCACAGATAAACTTGAAGATTTCCTGGCTACCTGGAGTGATTTCACAATAGGCGCCGGCACGTTTTTTTGATTTTTTTTTTCTTCCGCTACAATGTCCCATCCTGTTTTTATGGTTTTGGGAAAATTTCAAGTAGGACTATCCGGTTGGTCAGTTCCATTTGCATGACCATTTCCCAAATGCTTTACAACATGCGCCAAGTTTACGATTTCGCGTGTAGCACTAGTACTTGAGTTCGAGAATGTCCATAAAGATGAAAATGTGCCGTGCCGTTATATGTTTTTCGTTTTTCATCGGAAAACTCTGACGCCGGGTCGGCCGATTTCCTGTCGATTTCCACATGGCCATAAAGTAATCAGCGCAACCCTTGACACACACGCAAGCGGAGATAATGGAAAACCGGGTCCGGATCGTTCCGTTTACGTTTTACGTTTGCTTTCTGGGCATTATGGCATCCGTATCTGAATCCGAATGGGAAAATTGAGTTTAAATTGGACGACGACGAGCAGCAATGTGTGATAAGCGCACCGGCATCGTCTCGTCTTCGTCTTCGTCTTCATCGCTGTCTTGTTTGTGTTTCTATCTGTCTAATTTACCTTATTGCTATGTTAGTTTGTTAGTTTGCTGGTTTGTTAGTTTGCCGGTTTTGCTGTTGCCTCTCAAGTGGTTTTGACACATCCAAAACTACATACTCCAAGCAAACTACAGTCGGGCTTCGGCACTTGCAAACAAAAGGCCGTGAAAACTCGGCACTGTTGCTATCATATGTAAACACACCGTAGTTCAACACGATAAGGAAAGTGGAGTTCTGCAATCTGGATTTCCATTCCACCCACTAAATGTGTATTTTCATGTTTTTTATATGTATAGATTACGACAGGCCAGTTTTAAATTTGTGAATTAGTACTTTAGTTGTTTAATAGTTCGGATTAAGTCCTTCAATCTTGGAACTGATCATATGTTGAGCTCTTATTTAAATAGGTTCAATGTTAAAAAAAGTCTTCCACAAATACTAATTCATATATCATTATCACATGCAATTTAAAACATACGTTTTAATAAGCTAATGACCACGAACACACTAAAAAAAACCTAGTTAAAGAGTGGTTAATATGCTAATTTTATGTATATATATATACATATATATTTTAATTATGTTTCCTATTTCCTATTGATCTTTAGTTAAAACATTTATATTTCAATAAATATTCCCAGAAATCATCAACAACATTTTTGCATGATTGTTGTATATTTTCATTTTCAGAAAATTAATATTTATTTTTTGTCTCATTTTATGGTAAAAATATAAAAATAAATTTAAAAGATCTATTGGGAAAAATTTTTTTTTTTATTCCCAAGTTTCTAATCCAAAACACAATTTATTTATTTGAGGTCTATGGAAAATGTGTAGCCTTTTATTGTGTTTGGCAGCTGGTGGTACGAGTTATTGTTGTACGACTGTATTTCTTACCTCTCGTGTTATTTTGTTTGTTACTTTTATTTTGGGCCCTGATCGCGTCATTATTTTGGGAACCTTCGTCGGTCTTGGTCCCGGGAAACAGATGTGATGTGATGTGATGTGTTGAGTGTGTGTCCGTGTACGAGTCCGAGTCCGATTTGGATTGCCATTCCCATTCCGATTCCGATTTCGAGGTTTTGCCCAGCGAAAGAGAAAACAAAACAAACACTGGGCTTTTGGCCCATGGGCCCCATTCGCATTTCGGGGATTATGCAACCGAGTTATTTGGCCCCTTAAATCGTGGCTCGCACGCAATAAGTGGCATGGGCAGGGGGCAACGGGGGGAAACCAGTCTGTGATGTGACCTGCATGTGGCAACTGAAAATGCTATGAAAATACACTGCAACTGGTAATGCAGCTGCCGTGCCATTTGTGTGCGTCTGCATAATCCCAGAGTAGCGTGTCCCCGTCACGCTCATCCTCATCTCATCACTCCGCTGCAGAAATGGAGTTGCGATCTCTGCGATCTACGATCTGCGATCTGCAATCTGCTATGTGCGGTCTACGGGCATCGTTTGTCAGCCAAATTGCACAGATGCACAATGCACAGGCCCCTGAACAAATTGCATTTACCGGCATGCGTCGTGCGGCTTGCGGCGTGCGTCGTGCTATTGCTGCCCTCAAATCAGTGCCAAGTGGTCGCAGACCGTTGAATACAGTGAATGCTGCTCAAATTCACCATTTACCAGTGGTCAAGCGATTGATTTTTGCACAGCTATAGGACATAGTCAGCGATTTTAATAAGTAATCATAACAAAAATTGCCTTAAATACTTTTTTTTTAACAAAAATGTAAGGACAAACTATAGATAAATAAATCAATTTAATAAGAAAATAAACTGTCTTGAACTCAGGTTTTTAAAACTATTATAAATTTATTAGAAAACTTTGTATCCAGATTACTATCTTTCAAAATTGAGGAAATTTGTTGCATAGAAAACAAACCATGGCAAATATTAAGGTTACATTGCCATTCCTAGCAATTGTTTGAGCAAACCCAAAAGTATTTAATACATGACATTACAAATTATAGTTTTAACACTCTGAAAAGAGTTTTTCCTTGCCAATTTGAGGTGAAAACAGCAGTTCTCCTACAATAATTTTTGGGATCACCAAAAGTACACTTTCTATAATCGCTAATTTGTATGATTATCTTGTGTGGTTCAGTAATCATGATGTGTAAATGGGGGGCTCATGATCAAAAAGCGTAAAATAAGCTATGCCCAACTTGTTATGAGATCTAATAGCTTGGCTACGCTTGAGTTACACCTTTTATCCCCTTCAGCACTTGATAATTTAGTTGTTTCGTTTATGATTCTATTAAAAAGAATCGTATAATTGCCTTAGATTCACATGTTTGACATGAGTTTACACAGGATGATTACTAATATAATTAGAAAGAATTTTTCAATTACGACGGAATTCAGTTTGGCTAATTTATTTTATTTTGTTTTCATTTTTTTTTTTTTGTTTCCCGTAATTGTCCAATAATTCTTATTTGCTTGCAAACCCCAGAACGTGACCGATAGCTCCCCTGAAATTAAACCATAAAAATATGAGAGAAATATGAGCCACAGCTGATTCGTTGTGGATTATCTAATCGACGGAAAGAATTCCGAAACTTCAAAATTTTGTATTTTATCTGGGTCAGCTTTTATCTTCTTAGTTTTCCCATGATTATGTGAAGTTTTCTCTACTGTACAAGCGCTGAGCCACTTGGCATCGTAATGAATTCCTTCCTGTTGACTTTTCCACAAATTGGCAAAAAAAAAAAAAAAAAAAAGAGATTAATAAATGAAAAGAAAACTTTCTGTAAGAATGCTAAATGTCCATCTCCAGATCGCACACGCACACATGCTTTGCGTTAATTTGAGTTTAGCGGCAATTTTTAATTTGAGCGTTCTGCACTTTTTCAAGTTATAATTGCACTGTGGCCCATTTACATTTTACGCAGGGCATTATTTTTTTAATTTGTGCCTGCAACGTCGGTCGACATCTGATTCCTCGTCGGGGAGGGAAAGTAAAAGGGAGGAAGCTGTTGTCATGCACTTACAGTTGCGGTTAAAATAATAGCTATTTTCAGAGCTAATTTAGTTCTTTTTTAAACGTAAGCACTTGATTATGTGTGATAAACATACCTATCTTTAGTAAGTTTATTTCAATCGTTAGACTTTAACTTTTGTATAACATAAATGTAACATTGCGGTCTAATAACAAAGAAATAGTATACTTTTTTCCAAAGCTTCATATTCCACATGGCACCTTTTTCGCACAAATTTAAAACAAAATAAATATCGTACCCATTTCCGTTTATTTTCAAAAGTTTTTCATCGATTCGCAGATGTTCCTGCCCAGACAGTTGGAAACAACTTAGTTGTGTTAAAATTTGTGCTAAACGGTAACCATAATAATTGTCTGAGAATTTCAAATTTTGTAAATGTATACAAAATATAAAAGCTAGTAAAACCTATATGTAGGCAACTTCTAAAAAGTACTTATTATTTTTATTTCTGTTATAGAAAGTCTGCTATGCAATGTAACCTAGAAGTGGTTATATATATTTGGTTATACCCCATATTCATATATATTCCGATCTTCCTTATCTGAGATGTAGGCTTAATACCTCAAGCCATTTGAGTAAAGCAAAACTCGGATAAAAACCAGGCCCAGAAACCTATTATTAGAGCCCTTTCCAACACTTTTTTTTAGTGCTAATATCTTGAGCGCACTGTACTGTACTTTAGTACTTACAAACGCACACGTACCATATATAAATTTGTACTTATTTGTGCCCCTTTCTTTCGTTTTATATTTTTTGCAGACAACTGAGACGAGCGACAATGCGAAAGTCAGGCCCGGATACAAAAGTCCAGACCCCGAACGAGCGAAATAATGGCAATGGGCAGCTCAGCAGAGGAAAAAAAAAATGTATAAAAAAAAGCAGCAAAAGCTGGAGTTTCGAGACGAGGCACACACTTGCGCAATCGCAGCAACAAAAGCGAGCTGACCAGACCAGCTAATTGTGTGAGTGAGTGTGTTGTGTGTGTGTGTGTAAGCGTCTTGCGCGTGATTTTGAAATCGGCCAACAACCGCTGTGGAACAAAAAGTACTCCGCACGCCCGTTTGCCCGTTTGCCAGCTTGCTAGTATTCAACTTCAATTTGAGCCAGCACAAAAGGAACGTATTATTATATTTTAATTCATCATCAACGCAACGCAACGCAACGCGCAAAAGCAGTAAAAAGAAGTAGTAAGAGCAGAATAACGGTAGAGCAGTTCGGGTCACATTAACACGTTCTAATTGGACACTCTGGTCAGTGTTGCGAAATGCTTGCTGCTGGCAATGGAATGTGCAGCCAAACAGGAATTCACAATAGACAAAACAAAGCAGAGCTATTGTTGCTCTTTCACTTCCAAGCAACGACACTGTATAATTTGTATAAGTGTGGCAACCACAAGGAATTTGCTGTTGAGGCACTTTTGTTGTTTAGTTAAGATCGCTGCTCTGCTTTTTCCGACTCAAATCTCAAGTGTGAGAAAAACAGCAGCCACCGCACACAAACACATATGTAAATAGATGTTAAACATTTGAATTAGCTGATTCTGATTGGTAAACTTCGACTTCCATTGACTCGACACACACTGCTTGCATTGCATCCAGTTTGTCTGTGCGTTTGACATTTCCATTTCCCAATATAATTTTTGTTTTTTTTTTTTTTTGACTGGAATACAATACTGGAAGAACAATGCTGACTGGAACTATTTTTATGTTTGCCGCATAATCGTTTTTCATCGAAACATTTCTGTGTGTTTTCTTATGTCTAAAGTAAACAAGCGAAATTTATTTACTTCAAGGCATAAACAGAAACGTTAAACCCAGACACACACACACAATGACACGGGGAAACAATCAAATTGATCATCGAAAGTTCAACAATATTTATCGATCAAGGTTAAATGGTGGAAAAGAAAGCGCGCTTAATTAAACAATGGCAAAGCAGTACACAGACACACTCACTTCACTGAAACTGAAACTTAAAGGGCAAGCAGTGCCGTTGTCCTTGATCCTGCTTGTGGCGCCAAATTCAAATGTATTCCCATCCCCCACGTATTTTAGGTATTGAAAACGCAGAAACTACAATGCAGTACAATTATTATTTCTTATTTCTTATTATTTTATATTTTTATTTAAGTAATGCACTTTTTTTTCTGTAATTAACTAATCTTAATTTATTGCTCAAGTTACGCTTGCACGTTTAACGTGCGTGTAACTATTGTATTATGTAGTAGAACTTCCAAAGTGTTCAGGCCAAAAGTAATTCTCCCCGTACTAAAGAGCGGTCGAGTGTTTTTATATGTTTAATTGTACATAATTATAATCGACGTGGAAATATTATGCTTTCTTTTGCATGTAGTTTGTACTTTTTGAGCGAAGCAACGAATCGAATATGAAATTATCGAATGACTGAAACAAAGGCAGCGAATACTTTTTTTTTTTTTTTATCAGAAAATGAAATATTTGAAGTCCTAGGCACTATGTTGATTTGAATATCCTGTCATATTATCAGGAACAAGAGTTTAAAACCCGGCAATCATACAAAAAAGAAAAATCTTTTATGTTTACCGCATTAATCGGGAATAATACATCTGAGAAATGGACAACATAGTGCCGTCCGCCGGTTCAAATTTTCATTTTTTACTTTACACCAACATAGATCGTAATTTTGATACTAATTATTGACTATTGTATATAAAGGTATTTTGTACACCCCATTTGCTAAGCGATTTATGTATAAATAATATTTACATTTTAACTGGCAAATGCAAATTGTCCAACCTTGCTCGAATCCATGTAACCCCACAACGAATAGCCAATAAGTTTTAGCCCGTATATCGATGCTAAGTCCCTGTGTTTATACAAACAGTTGTTAACTAAACCTGTAACTAAAACTAAAGCTAAAGCGATTGAAGAAGTCTGCAAAACCCACTTAGTCAGTTGCTCCTCGCCCTCAAAAGCGAATTTCGAACGATTTCCCCCGAGAGCAAGAGTATTTTAACGATAATTATCATATATTGTATGGCATTCATGAGGAATATATCAATAATTCGCTTTTGGAGGCGTGTGTGCCCCTCCAGCGCCGCCTCCTCGCTATTAATTAATGGCGCAGAGCGGGAACATTTTATAGATAAACATGCGGAACAAAAATTGTCTGAAATGGCAATTAAATGAAACCGAAACTGAAATTTGGCATAAATGTGCAGCTATATAGAATAGATATACACAGATACGGTCCCCAATATTCATACAATACGCCCGCACAATACTGTACACTACACAAATAATGATGATGATGATGGCAATTGTTGCCACTGACCAAGCAACCACTAAACTATTTATATTTACCGTACAACAATAAAGCTTTTTGGCAAACATCAATGAAACTAAACAAACAAAGAACCAGAAAAAGCCCAATGTCTTTCAATTGTCGCCGGCGCGGGCATCTCATGGGTGCTCCTGCCGCATTGTGGTGATCGCGTTTGTGACCCACTTCAGATGCGGATGCCTCTGAAAACCTTTGTCGACGTGGGACTGGAACCGCAATCTTCTATCGCCGCCTCCAGCAGTTTGTCAACTCTTTCCCGCTTTGTATGCAAATGATCTACAGGCACAGTGGCTCAAATCCAATTTCTTTTAGCTGGTCTTATAATTTCAGAAACTTCATTAACAATGGTCAACAAATTGTATTACTTTTATCCATACCATCAAATCTCATCTCAAATCTCAGCCATTTTGTTCTGACATATATTTATTATCTGAAAAACCGCGAATATTGCTTTGTGTTCTCTTTTCTCTAATATACATATCTACGACTTGATCTTAATTTTTGTGAATCAGGTACTCGGCAATTTTGTTTGTTTGTTTTCAAAATGAATCATCCAAAGAGGCGCAAAAGTGTTTGGGTTTAATTCGTTCGTTTCCACGATATTTGGGTGCTACCGAAAACATGATTATCTTAAAATATGAATAATTCTACTTGGAAATGGTCGTAATAAAGTGGCATTTTATGGCAAAATCTCTGTAATTGAAATCATTTTTGTATACAATATATCCCACAGTGCTCAGGTGTGGCTTTTATTTACAGTTTGTGGTGCAATCAACCTTTAAGGCAATGTTGAGAGAGCAAAAACCGGTTAAATATTTCAAATACGCCAGCATTCAATAACACCGTCATCACGTCTGCAAATAGCAAAGTAAATAAACGAAGTGTGATGCAAAAAAAAAAAATTGTCGAGTTTGCATATTGCCTATGTTATCGACCCAAAATAATGATTATGATTGAGTCAATTGCCCCTACTGAATCACCATGTCCACAATGAAATCGTTGGGATTAAGCTAATCTTTTTACAATTGTGACCTCTTGAATTGGTTTTCCCAGGCTTTGTGTTATTAATATCAAGATGTTGAACTGTTCTTGCTGTCAATTTACAAAAATGAACTAACAAATGTTTGAGAAAATGGATTTTAATTTTAAAATTAAATAATGGTTGGCAATTTTATAGCTGTTACACTAATAGTAAAAACATTTCTTAATGTATAAAAAGTTATATTTTAAGCATGGCCAGCCTTAGCTTTTCGCCAGTTTAATAAATATTTACACAACATTTTTAAAGGTACATATATTTACAACATTCTGGAATTATTTGTATTTGGCGCCAAAAAAGCTGTAAAATTTCGCAGCCATTTAAATACCAGGGCTACAACGGCAAGGTAAATACTGCTTTCACAAAACAGTGTTGTAAGTAGAGAAATTCAATAGCGGGGACTTACTCCGCAAATAGCGGATACATACTCCGCCATAGAGATGGGAAGATCCATTTTATCGATACGCAGTGTAGCGTCTTGACACCGCAAGTAGCGGCGTGAATCTGAACATCTCTGAGAGAAATCGATGTATTTTAACAGTTAGAGATGGAAACACAGATATTATCCATATTTCCGTTATGTAACATTTCGGTTGGACAATCGATTATTAAAAAAAAAATGGTGTTTTGGATTTTTGAATTCTTGTAATGGTAGACAAAAACAATTTCTCCGTGACAAAAGACACCACCAGCAGAATATCTAAAAATATCTCAATACACTTATTAATATAATTTAAGAACTTGATTTTACCCACATAACTTTTTAGTTTTCTTTACATTAGAGATGCGGTACAAACATCGATGATCGCCAAAAAACATCGGTGTTGACAAAATTTTAAAAAACATCGATACATCGATGTTTCCATCAATGTTTCTCCATCTCTATATCTCTGTTTTCATCGAACTTTCTCCACCTCTACTGCGCTTCGCAAAAAAAGTTTTGATTTTCGAGGAAATTCGAGCGAGAAAATTTAAGCAGCAACATGTAAGTAAACCCCGAATCGATGTGTGCTTTAAGTTGTGAAAAAGATGCGTGGTGCGTGGCCGTGGGGGTTTTGTGTGTGGCAAAGTGGTGTTGCAAGAGTGTAAGTGTTTTCCTCGACGCCTTTGACCCGGCTGCGGCTGCGGCCGCAATATGGACGACGGCGTCGCTTCGCGTTACTGTGTGGCTTATTTTGGTAAATCTGGCTTGCAATTGGGAATTTCGGTATTGGGCCTTGCCGTTTCCACCCGTCCCATAAGCCGGGCTAAGCCGCACATGCTGCACAAAAAAGGTCTAGACTCTAGAGACTTCCCTTCCCCATCCAAGCGACGTGGTGCCGCCTCGTGTGCTGCTCCCAAAAGTTCCAGACCAAATACCAATCCTTGGGCTCAAACCCAGCCAGGATTACCAAGGACACCAGTGTCCACCTTGGAAAACTGGTATTATTTCCGGGCCGTCAAATGGTCTCCCCCCGATTGCCATGCCATCCGCATTTTGTGAGGTTAGGCATGAATCGCAAAAAAAAAAAAAATGCGATGAAATTTGCTTCATGTTTCTTCTTCTGCCGGCAGCGACGTCGGCGTCTATCTGCGTGTGTGTGTGTGCTAGAATTCGATTTGTTATTTAGAATTAAATGCGAATGTGCTTTTTTCACGTGAATTGCGAATGGCTGTGCACTCGCATGCGGCGTTTTTTGGCGCGCTTTGCAGCGTCCACAGGTTTCTACTGCAACAGCAGTATACATATGTATGTTCATATATATGTAGCTGTAATCCGCCGGCGTTACAGGCCGCCCTCTGTTCGATGGACGCGCTTTCCTGTTTTGCGGCCATTTATGGGCAGCACTGGCCGACAGTTGCGCAGGCGCAGGAATTTCACAATCTTGGCAATTGACGGGCATCCTGAAAATCATAAATATGCAAAAACAAATAAGCAAATTATGACTCACACGATGGGCATTTTGAGGGTCTCATGAATGTAGGCTTTGCTCACATTTAATCATGGAGAAATACCCTACTTTCAATTTAGCCTTATTCCTTGGTCTTGTTTATTAATTTAGATTCAAAACATCCAACATGTACTTTAATCGCTATTGATACATGCAGGAAATTGAATTGCTGAACATTTGGCTCAATAACTTTGTGTTAATTTCTTATTTTGACCGTGCATCTACGGCACATATAATAATATATAATTTGTTGTGTTTTTGAATTCCTATGCCCTTTGTGGCTTATGTTTGATAATAGTCGCCTTGTTTTTGCCCATTGTAAATCTGGTTTAAAGTCTATTCCTAAAATATATTAAATACTCTTTATTTTTTTATTTTTGTAAATCGTGATCAGTTTAGATAAGTTTTTTCTTTTTTTTTTCAATATTGTAGCGCCAAATTTTGTAACATACGTATTTTGCATTAGTCACAATTATTTTTGGTCTGTGATTCCAGATTCCGACTACATTTATATGTATTTCCGCATTTAAATTAGTATACCTAAGACAATTATGGGTCGGATAGCTTAGCCGAGTTTTGCGGGTTTCTTTTGTGTGGCAAAAAAAAATGTTTTCGCATGGTATTTGCCTGCAACGAAACGAACATCCTTGCGAACTCCCTACATTTGTTGTTTGCCAGTTGTCCGTGTTGTTGTTGTTGTTGCTGCCGGTATTTGGTGCGCCAAGAATTTTCCTTTACCTGCATATTCGCAGGCAGCAGCGCCGAGCCTCTGTGGCCGTCTCCCTTGCTCTTTGTCCTTTGGCCCAGCAGGAAGGAGCAGGAGCAGCAGCTGCAGTATTCGTGCGCCGCTCTCCCTTTCGTGTCGTCCTGCTCTCGCTCACTCGCTTATGTTCCGAACAGCTGGTTGCTGTCCTTGGCGGGCTTTGACGCATCCTTTGTACACTCCATTCGTACGTCACGTTTTGGACGTTTGGTTCGCAGGACTCGTAGTCAGTAGTCAGTCGCCTGGCGCTCGCCGAACCAATAACATCCTTCTTCCTGCATTCCTGCCTCTTTGCTGACAGCCTTACAGCCTAACAGCCATTCAGCCTTACTGAGAAGACAACTAAAGCCAAACAACTACAATCAATATTACTTTCCACACAAACAGCTCCACTGTTCCGCCGTCAAGGTCCAGAAAGTAAAAAGAAGCGAAGAGTGCTTAACAGGATGGCTCAGGAAGGACAGGATATTCCCACATTCAAGTGCGTGCTGGTCGGCGATGGCGGCACCGGCAAGACAACCTTCGTCAAGCGCCACATGACCGGCGAGTTCGAGAAGAAATACGTGGCCACACTGGGCGTGGAGGTGCATCCGCTGATCTTCCACACCAATCGCGGCGCCATCCGTTTCAATGTGTGGGACACCGCAGGACAGGAGAAGTTCGGCGGCCTGCGCGACGGCTACTACATCCAGGGCCAGTGCGCCGTCATCATGTTCGACGTTACCTCGCGTGTCACCTACAAGAACGTGCCCAACTGGCATCGCGATCTGGTCCGCGTCTGCGAGAACATCCCCATCGTCCTCTGCGGCAACAAAGTCGACATCAAGGACCGCAAGGTGAAGGCGAAGAGCATCGTCTTCCACCGAAAGAAGAACTTGCAGGTGAGTGTTTTGGTCCAGAAGGCAGAAAAGCGAGGGGAACTTTACCAAACAGCCTGCATTTAAGCATGAGTTTTGATACGTTTGATACCTTTATTTACATAGAAACAGCCTCACCTAACATCACATTGATGTCGAGTAACTGAAGCTGAAACTCAAGAGAAATACAATATGATTTATAAGATAGATTCACAAGTTAATGCTTGATACACTTTCCCTCTGAACTATCTCTTTTAAAGCCAATTTTGGCTATTGTTTCTTTTCAAGACAATTTACTAGGTAGCATTTTAAATTACAAATAAGAATTCCGAAAATTCCTTTAGAAACTTAACTAAACAGCACATGTACATTTTGACCTTTTAACTGAAGCCAAAACTCAAGGGAAGTGCAATGTTTTAAGGATAGATTCTCAAGATAACACTTTCACTCTAAACTCTCAAATTTTTTAAAGTCAATTTCTTTTCGCGATAAGATACTGGGTAGCATTCCGAAAATTCCATCAGATGTTATATAGTGGTAATAGTTTGGTTAAGTTCAACTTGTCTATCCTGTAATCTAAAGAAACTGTAAAAACTAAAATTGTTCACCTCTTTTCCCTACAGTATTACGATATTTCTGCCAAATCGAACTACAACTTCGAGAAACCATTCCTTTGGCTGGCGCGCAAGCTGGTTGGTGACCCCAACCTGGAGTTCGTCGCCATGCCAGCCCTGCTGCCGCCCGAGGTCAAGATGGACAAGGATTGGCAGGCGCAGATCGAGCGGGACTTGCAGGAGGCCCAGGCGACCGCCCTGCCCGACGAGGACGAGGATCTATAAGCCTATTAATAGTTAACTGAGAAAGATGGCCGGCTTTGCACACACACACACCAGAATCACACACACACACACAGTCGCAGTCACGAGCCGGGGCAACAGGATAACAGGATTACTGGCAAATGACAGGATAAAACGGGAGATCACAAGAATACAAGAACAGGAGCAGCAACCACTACCGAATAGGCTCCAGCATCAGCAAGAGTCTACCATCTACTATCCACTCACTATATACTATCTATCTATCTATCTATCGGATTGCCAGCAAACGAAAACGAGCGACCAAATTTGCCAGCCCTGCAAGCACTGCAAGCCCTGCAGCTCTTCTGCCGTCGATCGTATATATATATTTTTAGATCCACTCATTGATAAGTCGGTTACACATGATTTTTTTTTTATTTGTTTCGTTTTCGTTTGCTTTTGGCAGATATTGAAATTGTTCTAATGGTAGAGAAACGAAACAAAACATACCCGAAAACCAAGTAAAATAAAAAATCGAAACACGTATTTTTTTAAACTTGCAAACAACTATGTTCTTTTCCACAACAACTACAACAACAACAACGGTGTGCATGCTAAAAAGAAGGAGACGGCATGCTCTGTGCACACGGGAGCGAGCGAGAGCGCAACGGAAGTAAAAACTTAAATTGAGCCCAAAAAAATATAAATAAAAAACAGAAAATTACAGGAAGGCCGCCGAATCCACATCTACATGTTATTAATCTAAGAAACTTAAGAAATACAAAAAATAAACGTGAAAAAAAATCTATTTAACACAACTCGATTTGCTATAAGGTGGATAAACGAAAATAATCTGAAATGACTGATAGAATGGACTGATATTCAGGGATCAGGGTATTTTCATACCCTTTTCTTCAAGGGCATTAAAACTTGTGAGACTTTCCAACCCCATAGAGTACATATATAATGTATGTTCAATGTTTGAATTATTATTTGATCAAGCTGCATTCGAAAATATCGTGCAAAATCATGTGTATAATTGGCAGATCACTTCGCATATTGCTATGTATTACTGTTACAGGCAAACAATTGAATAATTTTATATTGGTTTTATATTGTTTGTGCATCTTTAATCAGCTTTCCTGCTTTAAATAGTAGTAGTATGGATATAAAAGCATTTTTTTTTTGTATTTTGTATAATCTTCATGTACATTCATTTTTTTTTATCATTAAGTTGGATGTCAAACACTTTCTCATTGTCGAAAATGAAGGCATTTTAATACCCAAACTTAAATAAAGCACAAGGTGTTATCCAATATTGAAATTGAAATCATAGTAGCAATTTGGAATTTCGTTTTATGTATTTTTCGCTTTTTATTTTTGGAGCGTTGAAGCAGCTGAACTTTTCCTTTTTAAGGACACTTGAGGCAGCAGCCGGGAAATACGCCCGTAAAGCGATCCTTGTTGGCACACGCGATTTTGTGTTGGGCGCAGCTGTAATGATATTGTGATAGAATTAGTTAAATATATATGCTCTTTGGAAACCCATTGTCAGCTTGGTAAGTATTTAATTTTCCGCACATCGACATTATTTGACAGTTTAATCATTTTAATACCAGCATTTCAATTTTGTATGTAACCCGATTCAAATGAATATTTATTTATTTGATATCAAAATATTCCAATTATGTTTTTGGAACTAAAAAAACATCAAAATTTGTCTATTCTCCCAGAAGCAGTTGCTTTACAGAAATAGGGATTTTATCTTGATTTAAAAGTTACTTTACAATATATTTTATATTTGTATGTAAATAGAGACAACAATTAATATAAAAATCAGTTTGAATCAGTATTTCAATTTGATGTGTACTAATTTCCAAATGAATTTAATATTGAAATTTAAATTAATAAATACTATACTGTCAATTTTTTGCCTTTGAAAATAATAGTACCATTTTAAGCTTTCGAAAATAGCAATCAAAAATAGTTTGAAAGCAAATTTTGGAAAACCTTTTTTTTATATTTTTGCAAAGCTTATACTATAAACTAAAGAAATTTGTATTTTCCATGTACCATCAATATCAAAGTTTTTTAAACCTAATTTGTTTATGGGTAAGAAGGCATTCTGATAAACTGGAAGAGAAGTTCCTATGCCCATGCCGTAAATATATATTTTTTTTTTTTTAGCACTTTACTTCACCGCGCTGTATATGAATTTGAACTAGTAGCTTAGAGCCAATAAACTTACTCCTCCACGATCGTCTTGAAGGTGTCCGTGCAGGTGGCCCGCTTGAGGCACTTGCCGTCCTTTCCGAAGTCCACGTAGTCCTGTCCGCGCCTCAGGAGCGGCAGGTATTTGAGGAAGATGGTCTCATCCTCCGAGTTGCGGTACGAGCACACGGGCTCGCTGACTGAAAATGGGATGGGATGGGTGATGGGTGATGGGATCGTGAATTGGGTTCAAATCCCAATTTGGACTGTGGCGGTGGGCCACACCAGCTCACCGGCATCGGCGGTGGGCAGTAGTGCCTCCGGGAGCAGGAGCGCCACCAGCACGGCGGACAAGACCAGCCACACGGATACGGATACGGTTCTGTTGTTGCGCATCTTCGGAATGTGGAGACGAGACTAAACCGACCGCCGGCCAACCTGTTTCCTATTTATAGTTTCTGAGCACACTTGGTGTTTGTGTGCAAATTAGTAGCCGTGATTTGCATTTTCAGCTTGATTGAGAGGGATTATGGTGGCACTTTTAATTGTTTAATTGCCTGGGAGGGTTCAGATGCGTAGTTTCCCCAAAAGTTTCAAAATATTTTAAAATCTATCAAAAATAATTACATGCCCTGTAAGTTACACCCACTACCATAAAATATTTCATTTACAAATAAGTACATATTTCAGGCAACATTTCCGAGCTTTAAATCCATATGATAACTTTTTGGAATAGAACTAAAGAAATTAGAAATTTGGTCTTGTTTTTAGTTTCCCTAAATGTTTGGATTTTGTAACCAAAATGGAATAAAATATTATACCTGTGACAATTTGGGCTGATTGTTCACATGACAACACCTATTCCAAACTCTAAATTTACAAAAAAAAAGATATTTTTATTTTTTTAACTATATGTATTTTTATTTTTTAAGTTTTGTATATGTATGTAAGGCATATCTCTTAAAAAAAAAAACAAAACCCATAAAAAAAGCCTTAAAAATAGACGCAGAAGATTTTAAAATCAAATATTAAGAGAACTCGTTGACCAACCAATCCAGTCACTAAATGAAGAGCTATTCAATAAATTGAACACCAAAAGCCACGTGGCAAATGAAGCTTATACTAAAGGGCTAAATACAGCATCCAGATCCAGCCTAGATGTAGTTGCTCTCCGACTCCTGGCAAACCAGTTTGGGACAGCAGTCGGGGAAGGTGCGTCTCATATCCGAGGCGATCTTGCACTTGTCCGTGGGCACCAAATTGTGCCGACCGCAGCTGTATTAATTAATCATTATGTAATCACTATTAACAAATACTTTTTTAACAATATAAACAAACTTACTAGCCAATCTCTAGGACATAGTCGGGCCGGCAGTAGATCGATTGGCAATAGCCCTCGCGATTGATCGGTTTGTAGGACTGCTTTTTGGGAATAGCCTGGTTGAGTTCCTCATAGTAACACTGGCCAGGATAATCTAGGGTAATTGGTAACCATCCATTAAATAAAAAGTATCTATACATAGATTCATATATATATATATGTTCACTTACAAAACCACTAGTTTTATTCTGGCACAATGATAATAAGGGAAATCAATTTAAGTACTTATTGATATTAGATAGATTATTAAGTTGCTTGAAAATTATCATTCCCTCAATTGTTGTTTTCCATTTTGTTCCTTTTTTTTAATTAAATAATAAGTTATTCTTAAAGTGCTAGAATGTCAAAAAAAATGATAATAAAATAGTGTTTATAGAATTGATATTTTTGCATAGGAAAATATCAAAGCCGAAAAAATAGAAAAATAAATAAAGCAATTTAACTAAACTAAGAAAGTTGTTGTGTGCTTGTGGTCATGATTATGCGTTATTTTTCTTTTTTTTTAATTTTACCTTTAGTGCTACAATTATTCTATTTCCAATTTAACTCTAAAATTTTTATATTTCTTCTTTTCTGGCACTAATTTAATATATTTTAAAGGGGTTATAAAACTTATCGACTTTACATAAATTAAGCCAAATAGTTTTTGGATTCAATAATTAACACAATAAAAAAAAAATTTGTCACTGGTGATAGGATGACGGGTTCAATTCCCACTGTTGCACAGTGAATTTTTTCTTTCATCTATCCGTATTGTTATTTTTGTGAGCCATATAGGGTTTTCGCCTTTCAACTTGAACTTTTAGATTAATTTGAGATAATTTCGTACTCCTAACTATTAGATATCGCGTTTATCCGCCGCTCACCTGGGTGAACCGCATTTCCGCGATAGGTGAGATCCGCCCGTGCTGCACCACAAATGCCCAGGAGCATCAAAAGACAGGCAATTCCGTTTCGCATAATCGACAAATGGGGGAAATTAAGTGTCTGAGATTTCGATTCCGAATCCCAATCCAAATCCAAGTCCAAATCCGACTTGGCTGTTGTACGCTAACCGTGCGACTGAGTCAATTACAATTAATTGTTGTTGCTTTTATATAAAATTAATAATAAACATTGTGCTGTATGTGAGCACATACATACATACATGGGTATAGCATATGGTACATACAATATCATTCACATACGCAGATAGCATCTGCGCTGTGGCTTTTGTTTGACGACGACTTAAGGCGTCCGCTCTAGCTCTAGTTTAAATTAATTAAGCCAGCCCTGAAAGTGAGAGTGAGATCTGGCGGGGATTGCGATCGCGATTGCGATTGCGACTGCGATTGGCTTGTGGAATGGGTGAATGGGGGGTGTGAATGGAAATCCCTGACAGTTTAGTGACACGGTTCGAAAAACTGTGGCAAGGTTGCTGCGCCGCGAAAAGTAATCAAAAAACACACAAAGTAACTCTTTTGTAAAGTCGAAATTCGGCCACATACACAGAAAATAAAGCAGCATATTATCATTTAGCTTTGATTTGCAAATGATGGTATACTCTGACAAATATTTTATTGTTGTTCACAGGCGTATTCTTTACATACGCTTTATAATATAGTCACTTCCTCTTCTACTTAAAACCCAAGTTCAAATATAACAGCTCGCAAAAAAAAATGTTTTCAGCTTATAACTTATATTTCGATATTTTAGTAAGGATCGTAAATGATAGTTGTTAAAAACCAAAAAAAAAATAAAAGAAAAAAAATCATTTTGCAAGCCAATTTGTATAAAATAAATAAAATAATTTTTTTTAACTTTTATTAAATTTTAAACCCCAAAAAGTGTAAAAATTGTTAATGTTAAATTATTAAATAATAATTAAATATTTAATAAATATACATTTTTCTTTCTGTGTACGCTGTACCAACACCACAAGATACCCGTGTACGTTTTACGTAGATACATTTATGCAAATTTGATGGGACTCACGAGTGCAAGTGCATTGTGGCTGTATTTGCATTAATTAATTCTAATCGCGGGAAGGGGGATAAGCCATGTGATTTAATTTTGATTAAATTGGATAGAGTGAAAACCACGGTTTCCACAACAATTTGTAATTATGGCTTTTCTAAGCATCATCTTCCTCTTACTTTGATAGTTAGTTATGGAATTAGTTAACTATGATTATCAATCCCATGATTTTCTTAAAAAGCTAAGACTATAACGAAATATACACATGATTGTAAAATTATTTCATTTTATCAATATTAAATAAATAAAAAAATACAACCAAAAATAATTGCAATTAATAATGTTCTCTTTTTACTTTCTTAAAATTGATTAGGATGGCAAACAATTGGTTAACAGTTGTGATAAATATAATATATAAATATTTATTGGAACTATATTATTGTTTATTTGTATAAAAGCGGAACGCAGATAAATAATTTTTGTTGATAATACACACTTGGTATGATAGCTATAACTATTGTTTTAACATCTCTCCATTGATCAAACACTGAATGTTACCACTTCCTCGTTGCCACCTGAAGAGGCCCGGATTCCCTGACTCGATAAGGTTTAGGTTCCACCTAACTTCCTCCATTTCCAGCTCGAGAGCAAGGCAAACCCGGACCAATCCAATCGAAAGCGAATCAATCGCGGGGCACGGAAGCAGTGATAGCAAACTGATAAGGCAGGCCCCGTCGGATGGGCCCCAGCCCCATATAAGAGATGGCTCCATTACTGGGTCATCCCATTCCACAATAGAAAAGCAACCATGTCCGGAGCACTGTTCATGGCTTTCGTGGCCTGCCTCATGGTCTCATCGGTGGCGGCCAATGGCTTCAGCACCCAGTACCAGGGTCACACGCAGCACCCAACCATTCCGGAGCACTGTCTCTACAAGGAGCTGGACTTGGCCGTGCCGCTGCACGGCTTCCTTCTGCCCGCCGGACATAATGGCTACTGCATCCGGCTGGAGTGCACCGACGATTACCTGCTATTGATTCGACAGTGAGTGGTCAAAGTCGGACAAAGAAATAACATATCTAAATCTCTCTTAATCTCTTCCAGCTGCGAGAAAATGCCATATCCCGGACCTGGTTGCCACTTCACCGCCAGCAACTATGACCTCCAATATCCGGATTGCTGCCCCAAGCTAGAGTGTTCCAGTGGACTCTAGATATATGTGCCTACAGTTCTCTTCAAAATAATAGTTCTGCGGAATTTCTATAGTAAATATACTAAATAAAACATAATGTAAAATATATAAATGTTTTATAGTTTAAAAATTTGTATATATTTTCCATATCATCCATAGCTCCTAAAGAATGTTGCTTAAGTTCAAAATCAAAATTAAAATAGAACTGGAAGGCTTGTTTTTCTGAAATATTTTCTTTTTTTTTCTGTGTTTTTAGTAATGCTGGTCCAGGCATAGTAATGCCTCTGATAATACGGAATTTATATATTCTTTATCCTCCATAACTCTTGAAACAAATAACATATATATTCAGAAAATAAATATAAGGCAAAATAATATATTTTTGTGATGCTAGATTAGTTTAAAATTTTGTGTTACTACCTAACATAAATCAAATAAATAACACGTATTATATATCATTTAGACCTAAATTCTGAATGTTTAAATACACTTAAAATTAAATTAACACAAATTTATACTTTTCTATTAGATTTCGTTGTACTGAATCTCTTTTAAATTGATTACTACAAAACGAAATACTTGACACACTAACCTAATCGTGCTATAAGTTGAACTGCAGCTGTGTTTGCCAGTTAAAAGTCTTGATCTGTTCGTAACAAGAATTTTCCACCTTTTTGATACACCCGTGGACCCCGGAGACGCAATCGCGAGACCACTGGGATCTTGACCTTTCAATCTAATGATTCTAATCGCAGGCGCACCCCAAACACCAAATAACTATGTATATAGTCAGGCGGCGAAGCAAAACTCGGATCAGTTTGCTGAAAAATATGAAATCGGTCACGTTCGTACTCTGCCTGCTGGTGCTGGGCGCCCACTCACTCCTGGTTTTTGCCGGTAAGTAGGCCCCTGGCGGTCACCAGCTCCTCCATCTCCATTTGTTCGTTTTTTATTCATTTTAGTGGACTGCGAGGTCGGCGGTCAGAAGTTAAAAACCGGAGAGACATACAGTCCGGAAGGTCGTTGCATGCAGTACACATGCCAAGGACCCAGAAAACTATCAGCCCTAACGTAAGTTGCACCGGAACGTAGAGATATATCCGTATTATACCCACTCAATTGTCTCACCCAGATGCCCTAGCATAGCCTCTTTGAAGCCCTGCAAGTTGACAAGTGACTTGAGCAAGCCATATCCCGGATGTTGTCCTAAATACGATTGTTAAACCCTGTACAAATAATTATATAAACTTAAATTACGTGCTTATGAGTTTGATAAACTGCTGGAAACGAGCTGCTGAATTTAATTGATATTTACAAACCCGAAATTATGAAATAAAGTATAAAACAAAAATTATGCTCCTTTGAGTTAAGAAGGAAAATAATAAACTATGACAAACAAAAAATGGAAAATCTCTGCAAAGTAATGCGTGAAAATCGCTTACAAAAACCAAAATTGCGCATTTATTTCGATTTCGGTTTGGTATACAGGCTTGAACTTAGTCGTATTTGCTCATACATATAGTAAATATACAAGTTGTGTTCTATGTGTATACATATATAAATATTCTCGTGTCAATTGCCACTAATTCACCATTCACTTGGACATGCACATTGTTTGCTTGCATAACAAATATATATATGTATACATATATCTCTGCTTAACTACATATATGAATTTGTATAGTTCTCTAAAATAACGAGGAGATCCCGGCAGTGACGACCTTATACTCATACTCATATACATATTCATATTAATATTCATATTCATATTCACATCCTGCCCGTGGACGGATCTCCTCATCCTTCGCCTAAGAAGTCCCCATTAGATAAGACTAATCGCATTCACTACGCAGACACACAGTTTGGGGGACGACAAGCACACGGGATCAGCTGGTGCATCTTAGTCTTAGTCGATTACAATTACGGATACAGATTGTTAGTCATGTGGTAAAGAGAAATAATATATATAATAACTTGTGTTGCAGCTTTAGCAATGTAGATTTAACCGATTGTAACCTGAGCTAGTCTAAACATTCTTTAACTATGGTCCGACGGCCCGAGGGCCATTAAGTTGGTGGAGACTTACAAGTTAATACAAATTGCTACTTTTAATGCATAATACGGGGACATTCGGGGGATAGGATGGGTTTTGCATAAGCTATGAGCAATCTTTGGAGCGTTGTGAGCATCTTTCCATGTTACATGTGCTACAAACAGCTGGATCAGTTAAATGTAATGCAATCATAGCTGAACCATACAATTTGATCTCTGTGTTGTGTTTATTAAAGAAATGTGTAATTATTAATAGTCATTTAACCTTGCAGAGGGTATTATTATTTCAGTCAATTTAAAGCTATCTGCATGAATCATTCCCAAAAGTTGTAGTAATGGTTAAGTATTTTAGAATTACGGTTTAAATTTCATCAAAATCGGACGACTGTAACATAAAGCTCCCATAGGAACAATATAAATATTAATTCTTGTTTGTCATTGACATCTGCCCAGGCTGGTGTGTTTCAGCAAGCTAAGTGTGGTCCGATTCATTATAACAATTTGGAATGCCTTAGCAAAAAACAGAAAAAGAAGCGCTCAGGAAAAGCAATTGGGACTGCTCTTCTTGAGCAGATTCTTTTCCCATTGGGAGGTTTACAAAATAACATTAGTTCTATGATATTCAAGCGGAATTGGCTCACAGTCGTGCAAAGACTTCTAAATGCTCCTTAGATGCCTGGTCCGTAAAATCGACCCATCCTATCTGTGCGGGGAGGGGAATTAACCTAGTCGTCGGATGAGGAGTCCTCTTCACTCCGACGACGCCAGCTGCGGCGACAGCGAATCCTCCTCTCATTGGCGCGCCGCTCGCTCCGTCTCCATGAGGCACTCGCGCACCAGGATGCGGGCATGGACAATGCCGCGCTTGAGCCGCTCCGTCGAGCTGCGCGAGCCCGTGTAGGTGGGTCTGATGTCGCGACCCATCTCCTCTATGACGGCCAGCAGCTGGGCGTACTTGGTCAGCCCGTTGCCGGGTCCCACGGACGGCAGACTGGCCGTGGAGGTCAGCGGCGTGGTGATGTTGGCCGACGTCTGGGTGGTCACCACCGCGGGCGAGGTGGAGGGTGGCGGGTACTTCAGCTGCGAGGAGCTCAGGTTCAGGCCCATGCTCTGGCCATTGCTGGAGGAGGATGCTGAGGCTGTGGCGACGGAGTTCCTTTGCCCGCCATTGGAGGTGGAGGAGCACATGTTGGCCAGGGAGAGGGCCGCAGCGGCAGCTGCTGCCGGCGTGGCCGTGGTGTTGGACTGCTGCTGCAGGAGGGCCAACTGAGCCTGGAGGAACTGCGGGGAGTATTGGAGGGCAGCGACGGCAGCGGCGGCGGCTGCTGCATTGGCGGCAGCAGCGGAGCTTTGTTTGCCGGCGGAGCTGCTGTAGTCGCTGGCGCCGGAGCGGTCCCGCTCCCGCTTGCCCCCGCTGCCCGCCGTGGAGTAGTCCGTGGCTGAGGAGCCGGATCCCGAGCCCGAGCCTCCGGTACCACCACGCGAGTGGTGGATGGCCGATATCTGGATCTGGGGCTGCTGCTCGCGCTGCTCCCGCTGCTGTTGGTAATTGTAGAAATTTTGCACCTGGCTGCGCGGTATCGGTGTCACCGTGACGTCACTCAGCTTGGACTCGACGGCCTGGATGTCCATGATGTCCATGGCGTGGCGTGGCTTTGGCTTTGGGCTTTTTCTGGTATTGATCCCTTGATATGGGGGCTATGTCCAGCGAATAACCCGTGAGTTCTTTGGCAGTTTGCTAACTTTTACTCGCTTTTTCGTTTCGTTTCGCCAATTTACTTTCTACGCACAAACAAATGCACCCAGCTATCGATACAATTGATTGTTCGGCTATGGCACACCATCGATTGTTTTCGTGCTATCGATAGTATGTAGAGCAAGGGTTTTTTCGAAAGTGTTTCTACCTTCTTTGCATTTATAATTACAGGAAGAGGTCGCCAACTGTTTTATGCTTTTCTTTAATATTATTTCTTAAGATGTTTTGTAGGCGCAAGATATTCAAAAAACAGCTGACCTCTAGAGACGTTACTCTCGATTAGTGTTGTCTAATGCTCGACGGTTAGTAAACTCATGAAAACTGCCTAATTAGGTGGTGGTCGTGGCTTGGGGGCCTCCTATAAGCCATTAACCGAAGGCAACTCCCATTTAAAATTAAATTTTCCCACCTTTTCACTCACTCGCCACTGCCAATTTCAAACGCAACGGCTGATTTCCAGCACTGGCCGGCCTGCAGCCCAGTGCTGGGCAACGGCGCTCCATTGTCATGACAGTGTGGCAAAAAACAATGGCGAAGAAACCGTGAAACTACAAAACTGTGTTGCTGACATCTGGTCGCTTGTAAAACTATTTCGGATAGATTTTGTGATATTTCGTTGTGATTGGTCGATAAACCTTTAAGTTTTTTTTAATGGAAAGTGCGAACGAAGTGTAGCGTTTGGGAAGACAGCAGCAAAGGTGAGGAAAGCTAGCAGATTGCGAAAAACTAAATTACATTTCCGCGACCGTCTGTTTTCTGCATCGGTGTGTGCGTTGAGTGTTATGCTGTGTGTGTGGGAGCAGGAGCCCCCGTGTATGACGTAAAACGATAAGCCAAACGCCATTTCGCATCGTTTGTGAGTGTTTTTTTTGTGCATCTAATTAAGAGAGCGAAGCATTGATTAGTTGTCGTACGGTGCAGTTTGTTGTTTTTTTTTGTGTCCAAAAGGGCCGCCGCAGATGCATATGTGTCGCTATGTGTGTGCCGCACGGCTGTCAGTGTTGCACAGTGCCGAGACCGATTGCCCACAAAATGGGCGCACAACAACGACAGTAACGGGATTTGGGTTGGCTGAACAACGATCCTACGCTCGTTCCCTTATTACTTTTCCCCATTTTCCTACTGTTCCTTCTGTTCTTTTTTTTTTTGTTTACCGTTGCCAGACGCAACGAAAACGACAGTTGGCATTTGAATTCGTTTTGAGCACACACACACACACTGGCGTAGGCCACCAAGCAGCGAACACACATGCACACATACTCCAGAAACGAAACAGACGCTGTCGGCGACCTCGACAAGCAGTTCCTGCGATTAAGCCATCATTGCCTCAAACTCTGTGGGGAGCTGCCGTTTCATTCCAGTAATTAGTTTCGAACAGAACATAATTGATTTCGGCGTGAGACATTTTTCTTACTCTCTGTTTTTATTTTGGTTTTACCTCAGACACATTTTGCATTGCAAATACATAAGCAGAAGCAAGTAGTTCTACGACTAACGGAACTTCTCGCCAACCGCCAAGCAGTCGAGGTCCGTGAAGCAGTGCTAGGAGAATCACACACCAAAAGGACTTTCAGTAAAGCGGACCTTCTTCACACAAGATCATCGACCCTAAAATGGAAATGATAACGGTGGGGCAGAGCGTCAAGATCAAGCGCACGGACGGCCGTGTCCACATGGCCGTGGTGGCGGTGATCAACCAGTCGGGCAAGTGCATCACAGTCGAATGGTACGAACGGGGCGAAACCAAGGGCAAGGAGGTGGAACTAGACGCCATACTTACGCTCAATCCGGAGCTGATGCAGGACACCGTGGAGCAGCATGCCGCCCCGGAGCCCAAGAAACAGGCCACCGCCCCGATGAACCTCTCGCGGAATCCCACTCAATCGGCCATTGGTGGCAATCTCACCAGCCGCATGACCATCACCGGCAACATGCTGAACAAGATCCAGGAGACCCAATCGATTCCGCAACCGCTGGGCAACAGCAATAGCGTCAATACGAATAGCAACTCGAACACCACAGCCGGCGGAGCCTCCTCCACCACCGGGTTGCAGCGACCGCGCTACTCGCAAGCTGCAATCGGCCAGCAGCAGACGAGGATTGCCTCGGCAGTGCCCAACAACACATTGCCCAATCCAGGGGCGGCAGCAGCGGCAGCAGCTCCAGCAGCCCAGGCTGCTGCTCCGGCCAGCAACACAACCCAGGGAGCCGGCGGAGGAGCTCGCCGATCGCATGCCCTTAAGGAGGTGGAACGTCTGAAGGAGAACCGCGAGAAGCGACGTGCTCGCCAGGCCGAGATGAAGGAGGAGAAGGTGGCCCTGATGAACCAGGATCCGGGCAATCCCAACTGGGAGACGGCGCAGATGATACGCGAGTACCAGAGCACACTGGAGTTCGTGCCGCTGCTCGATGGCCAGGCCGTCGATGACCACCAGATCACTGTGTGCGTGCGAAAGCGACCCATCAGCCGCAAGGAGGTCAATCGCAAGGAGATCGACGTGATCTCGGTGCCGCGCAAGGACATGCTCATCGTGCACGAGCCTCGCAGCAAGGTCGACCTCACGAAGTTCCTGGAGAATCACAAGTTTCGCTTCGACTACGCCTTCAATGACACGTGCGACAATGCCATGGTATACAAGTGAGTATTTCAACCATCTAGATTGTAGAATTTCTATTAAGAACCTCTTACCATACCATATATGGCTGGTACAAGCTTTGCTTGCTTTGGTTTGTTTGGCACCAAGCATAAAAGGATTTTGTTGAAAACTATTTGCAGCTGTCGTACAGTAAAGAGTGCTACATCGCTGAATTATTAGCGCGATTAAACAAACATCGGGTCATGTTCTTTATATGGCGCCTCCACATTCCATTGTCTGCCAATATTCTCAGTTTTTGTCAATATTTTTTCAATAACTGATCATCACTAATATGTTTTTAAAAGTGGCATAACAACGTAGAAAGCCAAAATATGAATGAATTATTTAAACTTTTTGTATTACTGGTACCTAATTGTCAGACTAGTTAGATAGCTATTTTTACAAAAAGGTCTACAAATATTTAATAGAATTCGTCATGATTTTGCTTTGTGCCTGTTAAAAAAAAGTATTTAAATTGAAATACAATAGAGTATTTAAGGTATTTTTATTTGTATTATTTTGTATTTAATATTTATAATGTTAATAGAGGCTTAAATATAATGTTTGACTTTCAAATATTGCTATCCCAATTAAGTAAATATTTTTTTAAAATAGGACACGTTCTCAACTAGCGATTTCCACTCACTATATATTTAAGGTATTTTAACCCGATTATACACTTTTCTTATAGCCTTAAATCTTAGATAAAGGATAGTGTCCGCTTTAAATATATCTTAGTTTATTTAAATTGCAATATCGAGGATTGAACATGCACCTATTCACATTCCAATTAATTAAATATTTATTTAAACTAAAACATTTGTGTTGGTGTGAATGGAAAACGCTTGCGCATCTCTGGTGGAGCTACTCATTGACTCATTGACTCATACCGAAAGAGACAGCAACAAAAGCATGCATCTGAAAGCGGTCGTTCCCGAAATAGCCAAGTTTGTTTTATACTTTTTCGTTTGCGTTGTATTGTATGACTAACTTGAAAAGCCAGCAAGCCATCAAGCCAGCTAGCCAGCTAGCCAGCCAGCCACTTCCACTTCCCCTCGTTGGCCGATCTACGTTCGAACTCCAACTCTCTAAATTTTTATTCTGCCAGCGGAAGAGATTTCGAAAAGTAACTGCCTTTTGGCCCAGCATTTGCCCATTAGTAATTGTTTGCGTTTGCCTTCAATTGAATTAAAGCGGCACTGTTTATTCGCCTATCCCCCTTTCCCCTTTCCCATTTCCCATTTCTCCCGCTAATTTCCTAACTTCTCCTTCCTGTTTTTGCGCTGTAGTTTAGTGAATTATATGGCTACCGGGAATTGGTAACGCCATTCAAAACGAGGCATTTGCGTCACGACGGACGCTAAAGTATACCCCATGAGTAATGGCGGGAATAAATACCTTAATACCTGCCTTAGGTTTATGATAACGAACTTATGCAACAAGAACTGATTGCAGCAGAATCATACTCATCATCAATACGCCAATACCTTAAATAACCGGACATGATATAAATTGGTTTTTCTTTTTGGGGTCTTTGATCTGTCGAATTTAGATTTCTTTTCAAACTTACAGTTTAAATTGTTCTTGGCTTGGTTTATAAACAAATAATTATTTTTGAATGCCAAAAAATGTTATACAGTAATTTAAAAAAATAATACAAATAGTAAGAAACATTAATTTTAGTGTGAAGAAATATTGATATAAATTTGTATTATATAAATATGTGTATGTATTGTTAGAATGCAACCATTAGTCCGTAATATTTTTTTTTTTTTACCATTTTTAATTGCTTTTTCTTAAGCTCAGAAAGCGCAGCAAGTTTACACTTATATTTGTAGCGCTAGTCTACATTTTTTATAATAATTACAATTACAATAGCAATAAATTGTCAAACTTGATATGTTGGGTACATAAAATAAACAAATACAAATAACTTATTCATGCAGATAAAACATTTGTTAGGGGCTATTAATATAAATCTAATAATATAAAAATGACTCTACGTTACTTGCTAATAATATTTAACTTTAAACGAGATAACAGTTTAAGATATATGTTCTATCACAAATATACAGTGTATAGTGAGTATCGTTGGTGTTTGTTTTAAGTTATATTACACATCCAATTTCAACTCTAGCTTTAGAGCTCGATAACGTTAACGTTAAATTAAAAAATAATAAACAACCTTCATATCACCCCCGTAGATACACAGCCAAGCCGTTGGTCAAAACCATTTTCGAGGGCGGAATGGCGACGTGCTTCGCCTACGGCCAGACAGGATCCGGCAAGACGCACACCATGGGCGGCGAGTTCAACGGAAAGGTGCAGGACTGCAAGAACGGCATCTACGCCATGGCGGCCAAGGACGTTTTTGTGACCTTAAATATGCCACGTTATCGCTCCATGAATCTAGTCGTTTCGGCCAGCTTCTTTGAGATCTACAGCGGAAAGGTGAGTGTGTATGCCGGCATAATTGGGTCGCAGAACTAATCCATCCATTTTCCCCGTTGGACAAACAGGTCTTCGATCTTCTGGCCGACAAGCAAAAGCTGCGCGTCCTGGAGGACGGCAAACAGCAGGTGCAGGTGGTGGGCCTCACCGAGAAGGTGGTGGACAGTGTCGAGGAGGTGCTGAAGCTCATCCAGCACGGCAATGCTGCCCGCACCTCCGGCCAGACGTCGGCCAACTCGAACTCGTCGCGTTCGCACGCCGTCTTCCAGATCGTTTTGCGGCCGATGGGCTCCACCAAGATCCACGGCAAGTTCTCGTTTATCGATCTGGCGGGCAATGAACGTGGGGTGGACACCTCGTCGGCCGACCGACAGACACGCATGGAGGGTGCCGAGATCAACAAATCGCTGCTGGCCCTCAAGGAGTGCATCCGGGCCCTGGGCAAACAGTCGGCCCATCTGCCCTTCCGTGTCTCCAAACTGACCCAGGTGCTGCGCGACTCGTTCATTGGCGAGAAGAGCAAGACCTGCATGATCGCCATGATCTCGCCGGGACTGAGCTCCTGCGAGCACACGCTCAACACGCTGCGCTATGCGGATCGTGTCAAGGAGCTGGTGGTTAAGGATATCGCCGAAATCGGCCCTGGCGGCGACAGCGAGACCATCGAGATCATGGACGACGACGAGGAGGAGGAGCTCAACCTGGTGCATCCACACTCTCACCAGCTGCACCAGAACACGCATGCGCCGGCCTCCCAGTCGCACAACCAACGTGTCGGCGGTCCAGGCTCTCATCTCTCGGGCCCCAGTATTCACAACAATAATAACAACAATAACAAGAACGGAAACGCTGGAAACATGGACCTGGCCATGCTGAGTTCGCTGAGTGTGAGTACTATGAAAATCACCTTCACATACAATATAATTTAGCAAAGGCTAGGTAGTTAGAAATTAGTAAAAACCCCTAACAAACTAAATAAGGAAAAGGTTTTATAAATAGATCACAAACAAACGATATCGCAAATGAAACTTACTTAAAAAACGGACAAAACAACCGAAGCTGGATTCTAAATCGATGAAAAATTAATAATCTGTCGACGATAGCTATCTAATAGATATATTTAACGCTGGTTTAAAAATGCTTTGTTAAGACTTTAAGAAATATTTCTTAGTAGGTAGGTCCTCGGATCTAAGTCCGTTTTCGACAATAACACGAGCTTTAAATGGTGTTTGATTAAAATAAGCTAATTCCTTTTGTAAACATATTGTGAACTATCGTAAAACTCTCCCTTTTTTTTGGTTTGCTGAGTTGGCCTTATTTTATTTAGTTACCGAGTTAAGTAGGCCAATTTACTTGACATTAAGGCCTTGCGTTTAACTTTGCCTCAGTCACATCCAGTTGGAGCTCAGTTCACATCTCTTTCAGTTCACAACTCTTTCAGTTAAGATTTTAGTTTTCCGTACAAGTCAAATCATACGACGAAACACAATGTCAAAATCGATACCAATTACTCGTGATAGCCACAACACGCCCAAAATCACAAAACGTACCAATGCGCGGGGTCTGCAATCCGTTTACAGCAAGCCTCCTGCTGCTGTGATGGGCAGCCAAAAAAGAGAAGGAGGAGCCAGTGCCGCCACCAGAGCCACCGGAGCCACCGGAGCCACCGGAGCCACCGGATCCACCAGAGCCACCAGAGCCACCGGATCCACCGGAGCCACCGGAGCCACCGGAGCCACCGGATCCACCGAAGCCACCAGAGCCACCAGAGCCACCAGAGCCACCAGAGCCACCGGATCCACCGGAGCCACCGGAGCCACCGGAGCCACCAGAGCCACCGGAGCCACCAGAGCCACCGGATCCACCGGAGCCACCGGAGCCACCGGAGCCACCGGAGCCACCGGAGCAACCAGAGCCACCAGAGCCACCAGAGCCACCAGAGCCACCGGATCCACCGGAGCCACCGGAGCCACCAGAGCCACCGGATCCACCGGAGCCACCAAGACTGGTAACCGGGCCAAAGGCAACGATCATGTGGCGCAGAACAGTGGAACTGATCGCATCTGGAACTGCAACAAGCCCAATATTGCAAAACCAACAAAGAAAACCTACAACGTCTATGCCAAACAGAAGACTAGTTCATCGAACGGGAAAGTAGAGTCGTCCAATGCCAGCCTCAAGCAGTCGGTGCGTCCCCCGACTCCAGTTAATCGTGCCAAAAAGGAGAAGGACGACGGGAAAACTGGAAAGAAGCCAAGCAATTATGAGTCCTTCTATGTGCCCTTCTCGAAAAAGAAAGCCATTGAAAGCTCGCCCGAAAAGCAAGACGTTAAGAAACCTACGAATCGCGAGCAGTTTCAGCAACTGCGGCCAGCAGGAGAGCGTTATGTGATGAAGGCCAATGAGATGGCAGACCTGATTGCCGAGGTGAAGTTGCGCCAAGGGAAAGAAACCATGGAGAATGTGCCGCCAGTGCTGCCGCCACCACAGTTTGCTGATGATCCCGAGGGGTTCAGGAGGCGACTACAACTCCAACGCTCCCGCACACAGACGCTCTTCTCGATTGTGGACTGCGACGAGTTGCTGTTCAAGTACGCCTGTCATCTGCCCTTTGTCCGGAGTCCGGCGAATCCCGATGCCAGTCGCCCGAGGATGCGCGTGCTCTCGTCACTCTAGTATGCTGCGAAGATCTAAATGGCATTCTCTATGTTTTATATTTTGTTATTAGCTGAATGCTCTCGTTAATTGTTTTGATATCTCACTCAAGTCTCTCAAGCCTCCCTCGAATGATTATGAATTGGGTCCGCCTTCGCGTTGACTAAATAAATCATTTGTATCAAAAAGAAGCATTAGATTGTTTTCACTTACGCCCACAAATAGCTAAATTCTGTCATGTCACTGTAAGACATGGTAGAGGTCACTTATTGGCCGGTGAATGTTATATTCAGTCCAGATGTTAAATCTAACCATTATTTAATGAGTACTAAGCATAAATGTAAATTAATGACATTTCAAAATTTAAGATAGATGTGGCCACCTACAAATTGATTGTATTCTGGGGCATATTATTTATTTTGAAATTGCTTTTTTTTTTTTATTAGTTTGAAAACTGAAAAATTAAAAAAGGAAAATTCCATTAATAATTCGATTAAATTCAATACATTTTGTAATTAAATCTATGTACTTGTTAAAGCAATTATTGATTAAACAGCTTAAACCATTACTATCCGCAGGAACACGAGATGTCCGATGAGTTGATTGTACAGCACCAGGCTATTGACGACCTGCAGCAGACGGAGGAGATGGTGGTGGAGTATCACCGCACCGTGAACGCCACACTGGAGACTTTCCTCTCCGAGTCGAAGGCGCTGTACAACCTGACCAACTATGTGGACTACGACCAGGACTCATACTGCAAACGGGGCGAATCGATGTTTTCGCAGTTGCTGGAGATCGCCATTCAGTGCCGGGACATGATGGCCGAGTACCGCGCCAAGTTGGCCAAGGAGGAGATGCTTTCGTGCAGTTTCAACTCGCCGAACGGCAAGCGTTAGTTCCCGCACCCAACTTTCACCCTATCTTTTTTTACACAACACCCCCCTCCCTCCCCTTTGGCTTCCCATCTTTGTTTGTTGAATGCAAAATATGCACTCTCACTAGAATTTTACATTTTTTGTTGCAACCTCGCTCTTGGCCCCCTCGCATTTGGATACCATCGTCAGCTATGGAGGATTTGATGTGGGGGTCGGGTGGCGGGTGGCGGGTTTACTCCTACACAAAAACTTGAACGGACCCAAGCCAAGGGACCGAAGACCACAGAAGTTCTTATATACAAAGCATGTGTAAGTCCAAATATCCCGATTGCTTTGGCATTTTTAACGATGATGTCGTCGTCTAACGTATTAATAAAAAATTTCTGCATCCGTTTTAAGAAACTTAAATGTTCAATTATTGATACAAACAAAAGAAAGACTTGTCACAGCCCCCTATCTCTTATTCTCTGTCTAACTCGATAACGCTGCGAGCTGGTTTTATTAAGTTTTAAACTACATTCATAATCGAGGAGGCGCACTGTTGAAAGTCTGTTAAAATATATACTTTATGAACTAAGCACGGGAACACAGATTTACAATGACAGCAAACACACCAATAACAAATAACAGCAAAGCCCACTAAAAAGCAGGCCATGACCTTTGTTGGGTTCTCTTTCGATTATGATTATATGATTATGATTATGATTATGATTATGATTATGATTTCTGCGCAGTCGATACTATACATTTGTAAAAGAAAAAGACATTTACTATATTATAATTACTACTTACTCTAAATATGATATGAGATTCCATTTAATATAATTACCTTATGCGATTTGTTCCCATTTTGTTCATTTTGGTCGTTTTAAATGCTCGTCCAGAGTTTGTTCATGCCACGGCACAAATCTATCTATTACACATTACAACTACGAACTAATCGCGCATTGTATTTATTTAAAGGCCACAAAACTGTATTTAATTTGTATTAATTTATTCAATTACTATTGCACCAAATCCAATTTACATACGTATTCCCCCGTAACTATTATAATGATTATGACTATCCTATGCGACCCCCGAACTGCAGTCTTTGCCTGAGAGATATTTAGCCAGCGAGTGTTTTTGGATACTTTTAATCCTTTTTCCTTTCGTTCGCTCTACTCTGATCTATACTACATATAATTTACATTATATATTTTTTTATGTGTCAATCTAAGCGACTTCGGTGAAGAATTTAAAATGCAAACTGTCTTTGCTATTATTATTTGAAGATGATTTGCATTTCATTTTGTACTAATATTTATTACATATATTTAATTACGTTTACACGACTAAAAACTATCGAAAGCAAATCAAACGAAACTTAACCAAATCATGGATTTCCACACACTGCTTGTACTGCGTTTAAAAGAAACACAGATCGATCGGTTCCAAATAGCGGAGAACATACATAGTAACTTAGCCTTAAACGAAACAAAAAACACAATACAAAACTAATAAGCAAACTTAACAAAATCGAAAAAGAAAAAGATAAGGAAAAATTGAAAACATACTCACGTGCTTCTCCTAAAGTATTTATCCAATCATTTTGTTATTGCATTTCTTCAGAGCACTATAAAAAATACCCCCTCCCAAAGCAGACGAATGATAACAATTTTATAATCCACCAAATGCGAGTTTTTAAAACAATGTTAATATGGCAAAACCAACTGAATGAGTGCTTCGATACTATGCGGTATAAATAAAATAATGAAAGTGTTAGGACTTGAACTCTAATAATGTATTATTAAATATAAATAATAAATTATATTGTAATAAAAAGTGAACATACACAACTAAATTTAACATTAAAGATGTGTAAAGCAAAAACAAGGTATTTTTATTTATTGGTGATCCGGCTAGCAGAGGGAAATTTAAAAAATAATTTAAAAAATCTAAATATATATATACATTGAAGGGGAAAATTAAAATCCCTATTAATAGGCTAGGAAGAAAATAGAATTCGAAAATAAAATAACATGTTTTCGAATTCTATTTTCTTCCTTGCTTTTTAATAATGTACACACATTATTTAAATTTTATAAATCTATTTAAAAACAAATTGAATAGCTTAAAATTTCAAAATGTGCGCTTTAATTTCCATAATTGAAATTGAAGCATCGTTAACAGCCATCTCTAATTTCATTTATTTTTGCCATCCACAAATAACTATCGATTGGCCTTATGGTATTTTTAATACTTTATGGACAATAAACAAATGGTACAAGTAATAACGGTTTAATTAGGAAATAACAAGTATGATTATATTAACTTAATAACTTTCTTAATTTTTTGAGTAAGAAAAAATATAGAAAAATGAATTCCTTAAATTAACAGTATTTTAAATACCATGAGCCACAAAAAACAGGAATAGTAATGGTGGAATTAATTTCGGTTTGATTTATAAATAACTAGTATTACCTTTAGTTATTTTAAACGAATTACATTTGTAATTTATATGAGTGAATGAATCAAAAGAAACTTAACGGTATATGGCTAGTATTTCCTGAAACTGGTATTTAATTTGTTTGGTATTTCGGTATTTTCGAACGTTTTTCGGCGCGGTCACCAGTTTGACGTGGAACGGTTTTGATGCAAATGAAATGCAATAAACTTTGACGCGTTCTACTGCCGCATCCGTAGCTAAAATGTTGGACTTTGTGGTGATATTCACCAAGGGCGGCGTGGTGCTGTGGCACTCGAATGCGTCCGGTAGCAGCTTCGCCTCGTGCATCAACAGTCTGATACGTGGCGTTATCCTGGAGGTGAGTGTGGACAGGATCATGTGGCTTGGATGAGTTGAAGTCGAATGGTTAGTAATGCATCACTTCATTGAACGCAGGACCGCAACACAGAGGCCAAGTACTTCGAGGAGGACAACCTGGCCGTCCAGTTTAAGCTGGACAACGAACTGGACCTGGTCTACGCGGCCATTTTCCAGAAGGTGATCAAGCTGACCTACCTGGATGGCTTCCTCTCCGACATGCAGGTGGCCTTCAAGGACAAGTTCGGCGGCATTCCCGCGGCGGAGCGACTGGGCGGCGACTATGACTTCGATCGCGAGTACCGTCGCGTCCTCAGTGCCGCCGAGGAGGCCTCCGCCAAGCAGGTGAAGGCTCCCAAGGCCATGCGCTCCTACAATGAGTCGCAAAAGTCGAAGAAGACCGTCGCCTCGATGATCCAGGACGACAAGAAGCCGACGGAGAAGCGGGTCAACATCCAGGAGAGCACCCAGCCGCCGTCCAAGCAGCAGTCCTCGCCGCCGCCCGCCTCCATGGACGACATCATCCGTGAGAATCGGCGAAAGCTGCGCGAGAAACTCACGCCCACCAAGAAGACCTCGCCCGGTGATCCCAAGCCCAGCAAGCCCAGTGCCTCCGAGAAGGCCGGCAAGAAGCCACGTGTCTGGGACCTGGGCGGCAACTCCAAGGACGCCGTCATGCTCGATCGCTCCAAGGATGCGCCCGAGGATGTCCAGTACCAGAACATTAACAGCGAGGTGAGTGAAGGATGGAAAGTGGGATAAAAAAGTGGCCATTGCTGCCCCTAAACCGATATTATTTGGGAGCCAAGTCTTTTGACCAGGTCCTACAATAGCAACTATCTCAATTGGCCTTAATAAATTCAAAGGGATATGGAACAAGTTGGTCAAAATTAAAGTTTCTGCATCAGGCAACCGAATTTAAGTAAAATCAGCATTTGTATTTTACAAGAAAATATCCAATTTCCATGATTTTAATTGTATATTGCAGTTCATAACCGAAAATTAAAATAATTTCTAATTTATTTTATTTAATAAGATTCAAATTTCTATTTGCAATGGCTATTTCTATACAAATTTTATGTTTTTATTAGTATATTTTATAGTAAAACGAGGGACCACAAGTTCGACCTCTATTTTAGTTACCAATATACCTGTTTTTTAATATGGATATCAATTATTAATATTGAATTAATTCATTTTGTTTCAAATGTTAAATAAATATCAGTTAAAAAAATATGGCTAGGGAAAATCTAATAACAAAAAATCGTTGGCAATTGCAGCATAATTCTTATAACCAGTTTAAAGAAAAGAATTCCGGATTTATGAACTTGAACTTAACTTTATTTATGGTTTTTGTTAAACTTTCATTATTTTCAATGACGCTTCTAGACCACCATTTATCTTAACCCAGTTTAAAGATAAGAGTTTGACCAAAACTTATTCATTTTGAACTTGAAGTTAGCATTTTTCCTTAATTTGCGGACTTTTTTAAACAGCTTTCTTCATGTTCAAATACTTTTCTTAACCAACATTAATAAAATAATTAAACCATCAGATTTACATAAATACTTAATAATTTATGAACTTTGAAGATAGCTTTTCTATTTCTAATTAAACACATTTATTTATTTTGAAATACGTTCTCTAAACCACCAATACCCTTTATATTTTTATGGCGACAGCTGGTGGGCACGATGCAGGGCGTGATCCGCGACCTGGACGTGGAGAGTGAGGATGAAGTGGAGGACGATGGCGAAGAGTCCTCCTCCGAGGAGGAGGAGCAGCAGGTGCAGTCCAAAAAGAGCAAACGCGGCGGCCTGCTCTCCTACTTCAAGGGAATTGTGGGCGCCAAGACCATGTCGCTGGCCGATCTGCAGCCGGCGCTGGAGAAGATGCGCGACCATCTGATATCGAAGAACGTGGCCACGGAGATCGCGGCCAAGCTGTGCGACTCGGTGGCCACCAGTCTGGATGGCAAGCAGATGGGCACCTTCGACAGCATCGCCAGCCAGGTGAAGGAGGCGCTGACCCAGTCGCTGGTGAGGATTCTCTCCCCGAAACGGCGCATCGACATCATTCGCGATGCTTTGGAGTCGAAGCGCAACGGTCGACCGTACACGATAATCTTCTGCGGCGTGAATGGCGTGGGCAAGTCCACCAATCTGGCGAAGATCTGCTTCTGGCTGATCGAGAACGACTTCAATGTACTGATCGCGGCCTGTGACACCTTCCGTGCCGGCGCCGTGGAGCAGCTGCGGACACACACCCGCCATCTGAACGCACTGCATCCGGCGGCCAAGCACGATGGCCGCACCATGGTCCAGCTGTACGAGAAGGGCTACGGCAAGGATGCCGCCGGCATTGCCATGGAGGCCATCAAGTTCGCCCACGACACGCGCGTGGACGTGGTCCTGGTCGACACCGCCGGTCGCATGCAGGATAACGAGCCGCTCATGCGCTCCCTGTCCAAGCTGATCAAGGTCAACAATCCCGACCTGGTGCTCTTCGTGGGCGAGGCACTGGTGGGCAACGAGGCCGTCGACCAGCTGGTCAAGTTCAATCAGTCGCTGGCCGACTACTCCTCCAACGAGAACCCGCACATCATCGACGGCATCGTGCTGACCAAGTTCGACACCATCGACGACAAGGTGGGCGCCGCCATCTCGATGACCTACATCACCGGCCAGCCAATCGTGTTCGTGGGCACGGGCCAGACGTACGCTGACCTCAAGGCCATCAACGTGAACGCCGTGGTCAACTCGCTGATGAAGTAGCTCCCTCCATCTCCATGCAGCACCACCTGTCCACCTCTCCGTCTTTCTCCTTTCCAATGCTCCTCGTTTACATGTCCAATTGACCGAATCAAATACAGTGCTTTTGTCGATTTTGTTGTTGAGTAAGTGATGTGGTTTGCTTTTGGGTGGGTATGGGTGCAATGGGAGATCGGTTTTAAATGAAAGCTGACCTCTGTTTAATTTATATGGGAACACATTGAATGAATGCCTAACATATCTAGAATGCTGTCTAAATTTCGCAGGGATCAGAGAAAATTACAAGTTAGATTGGATTAATGTTCAAAGCTTGCAAGCTGTTTTCTCGTTTTGAGATTATGAACACTATTTCGATATATGTTTATATATTTATTTTACAATTCAAAATTAACATTTTTTTTTGCAAACATCCGAGGGTTTCCTTTTAAATGTTTTCAAAAAGTGAAAAATTAAAATTTCAAAAATCCACCGACGACGTGGTATAATTTTGATTTCGGATGATTCAGTACCGAGCAATGATGGGCAACGCATTTGAACTTTTTTCCAAAACGCTCATTGCTGTCATTGCCCTATTTTTCAATATTACTTCTGTTTTTTAAATGTCATACTATAATTAATTTAAAAAAAAATTTAAAAAATTAAATTTTTCCTCTTTAATATTTGTATATTAAATTTTATACAAAATTTTATTACAATTTTTATAAACTTAAGGCTCTTTGATGCATTTTTATAACCTTTGCAATATACAACAATCTTTTTTCTTTTCGCCTATCGTTAGTAAGATAAGAACCCAGTAAATCACAACCTTTTTAACATATTAGAGTTAAAGTGATCAAGTTATCAACTTCACTGGAATTTTACTTATAGACAAATTGAAATTAAAGAGTTACCTCTACTTAAATTAAAGCGGCCTATTTATTTATTAAGGACAGAAAATCACTTAAAAGGGCAATACAAAAAAACCATATTGATTCGCTTTGTTGAATCTATTATTTTCCGAGCAGATTTTGAAAATATTAATTTTTTCATTATTTTCGTTAAAAAAATAAATTAATATTAATAATAACAAATTTATATTAAGATGTGGTACCTTTACAGGACTTTGCAAAAATATTATAAAAACTGCAAGTTTTTATTTAATTGAAAAATGTGTTAATTTGAAATATTCGTCATATTAGAGTATTATAGTTCAATTAATTAATTTAACTAAGAAATAGCCAACTTATAGAAGAAATCTTGAAACATTACAGCTCCCATGCTCAGTTGATGGAAATTAAGTAAAGCTAAAGTAAATATTCCCAAGAAACTAAAGCATTCCGGCAGGACTTCGAATACGAGTTGTTTTTTTTTTATTAATGATATAACTTTAGGAGTACAAACGAGAGTGTTGTGTATGGGGGACATTGGGTGGAAGGGGGTAAGGCTTAATCTATTTGTAGAACTCGTGCTCCTGCTCGTCCTTCTTGATGTTGTTCTTGTAGCCCTTCTCGAAGTCCTTGGCCAGGACGATGTAGCGGTTCTCGCGCACCGCGTGCATGCCCGCCTCCTGGCAGATGGCATTGATGTCGGCGCCGGAGATCTTGTCCGGCCGCGCCACAAACTCCTCGAGATCAACGTCCTCGCTGAGGTTCATCTTCGAGGTGATGGTGGAGAAGACCAGACGCTTCTGACGGCGATCGGGCAGCGGGAACTCGATCTTTCGGTCCAGCCGACCGGGACGCAGCAGGGCCGGATCCAGGGTGTCCGCCCTGTTGGTGGCCATGATCACCTTGACGTTGGTGGTCTGATCGAAGCCGTCCATCTGGTTGAGCAGCTCGAGCAGGATGCGCTGCACCTCGCGATCGGCGCCCGTCTGGGCATCGAATCGCTTGGTGGCAATGGCGTCGATCTCGTCGATAAAGATGATGGCCGGCGCGTTCTCCTTGGCCAGCCGGAATACGTCGCGCACCATGCGCGGCCCCTCGCCCAGATACTTCTGCACGAACTCCGATCCGACCACGCGGATGAACGAGGCCGTGGTGTGATGGGCCACCGCCTTGGCCAGCATGGTCTTGCCGCATCCCGGCGGACCGTACATGAGGACGCCGCGCGGCGGATCAATGCCGATCTGCTTGTACAGCTCGAAGTGGGTCAGCGGCAGCTCGACGGCCTCCCGGATCTCCTGCTTCTGCATGTCCATGCCACCGATGTCCGCATAGCTCACGTCCGGCTTCTCGTCTGGCTGCAGCATGGAGATGGAGCTGTCCGCCTCCGGCGGCAGTACGTCCACAAGGGCGTTGCTGTGCTTGTGCAGGGCCACCGAGGCGGAGGGCTTCAGCAGCTCCCGGTCGATGGTGGACAGGATGCGCACGTAGTAGTTGGAGCCGGTGGTGGAGCCCACGATGCCTGTGTTCTGGTCGACGGCCTCCAGGAACTGGCCAATGACCAGCGGCACGGACTGGATGCGCTTCACCTCCTCCTGGGCGTGCAGGTACTCCTTCTTCAGGTTACGCTGCTCATCCTTGATGTACTCCTCCTGCACCTCGATGAATTCGAGGGTCTTTTGTAGTTTCTGAGGGGGATTGCGAAGGGGATTAGCTGGCTGCTGGCTAGATGGGAGCACCACATTGCTTACCTTGTAGCGCACATACAGATCATCGATGTCCAGTTCGTCCAGGGAACTGTGCGCATCTTTCGGTTTCATGTCGGACAGCTCGTCCTGCTGGCGAAAGGAGATGTTAGCACGAATATTACCCAGTCAGTCACCCAATTACGCACCTTCTCCGGCATCAGTATGTCCATATTGTACGGCATTGTTTCCGTCCAGCAGTGAGTTTTAAATTGGTTTAGTTTAGTTGCAAGACAAGACGAGAAAATGACTCGTCAAAAACAAGCCAGCAATGCAACGGGGTGGCAACGCTGGCCGGTTGTCATGCTGCAGTCGATAGTCGGCAGTTGCCTATCGCAAAGTATATTGCCGTAAGTAAACTATCGTACGAATCGGAGATTTACTAATCGAAACGCGCAAAGATATATAATTTTGTCAGTAATGGGACATTTTCAAGGTTTCAAGGAGCAGGAAAATGTACAAAACTTAATTTTAACCTGGCCAAAATAAGAAGCTCAGTCCAAAAAGGACTGTTTTGTGCAGCTTATAATCCAAAACTTAATAACATGTTGTGCGATGTTGTCATTTCCTAAAAGGGCTTACATCATGTATCACTGATTGATTAAAAAAAAATTATATTTTGCTAATTTGTATTATTTTTTTTTACAAGTTTGTATTGACAATAAGGAAGTCTGAAATACAAAATGGAACGAATCAAATAAGATGCGTTGAAAAAAAATCAAAACTTGTATTTGTTTAAATTTAATTGTTTGGCGGTATGGGATTGTTAATAAAATAGCAGTTTATTAAATCATAATCATGACTTTCAACAAGCAGTTATCCATTAACCTATCGATTACTATCGATCACTTCCCTTGCGACGGCCCAGCAGACAGTGTGTACACACTGGCAAACCCGACCATTTTGACGCGATTTCGATTTCTCATAAAAAAAAAAAACACACATTTAACTCGGGCGCTCCTGCTGCTGTGTTTTTTATGTGTGTGTGAACGAACCAAATATATACACATGAGCTGGAGGACAGTGAAATTGAATTAGTGTTTATATAGCACATTGATGGCTGATAATGCCGCCGCCGAAAAATCGTTTGGCCATCGTTAGTGTCAGAACGGGAACGAGTACGAGTACGGGTGCGAGTACGAGTACCACAAAGTATCGTCGTCGTCGTCCTGCCCCCCGTCCCGCCCCCTCCGTCGCCGCCCCCTCTGCGCCGTACGCACGCATCGATTTGGGCTAAACGTTAGATACCTCCTAACGCAGTTGTTAGGGTGGAAAGGCAATATATACAAGGAGAAAAAATAATACCACACACCAAATAGCCACTGGCCACTAGCCACTCGATAAATGAACTGCAATGCCGTGCGTTGGCTATTCGCGTGCAATCCGTTGATCCGATCCGGTCCTGGGCTGGTCCGCATCCCCCCAAATCCCAGCCAGAAAAGTGCAATACACCAGAATCGAAGCGAAACCAAACGAAACGAAAACCAGGAGAGAGACAAACTCACAAATAAATCAAAGTGGAGTGGAAAGTGGGTAAAATGTTAAATTAAAACCCGAGGAGGAGTCGAAAATGTTTATTGTATAATTTCCTATTGAGCAGGTGTGCTTGTGTGTGTGCGGTGTGTGTGTGTGCATGCACCTGTGTGTGTGTGTGTGAGTAGTTTTTGTTTTTTTCGCTGCTTCTTCTTGTGGTTTATTTGTCAACAAAAAGAAGAAGGAAGAAAGCAGAGTAATAATTTGTTATTGCCTTCTTCGCACTGCTTGCAGGAGTGCCGACGAAGCAGTGAACTTGTGCAACGAACCGCTTGACGACCCAGTGGCCTCCACATGAAGACCATGTCGCGTTTCGGCCTGCGCCGTGGCTTCAAGCTCTCGGAGGAGCAGGTCAACGGCAAGAATCCAATAGCGCCGGCCACTCCCCCAGCGCCCGCTGCCACTGCCCCCAATCCGCGCAAGAAGCGGCAGGCCCGGCAGGAGGAGTTGGACGTGGAGCAGGAGGAACCAGAGCCGCACGATGAGCCCGAACCGGAGCACGAGCAGGAACCGATCTCCCTGATCTGCAGCCTGCCGCTGGACCGACTGCCCCGCCTGGTGGAGAAGCTGCATCAGCTGACGGAGGAGCGGGAACGGGAGCGGGAGCGAGAACGGGAGCGGGATGGGCTGGCGGGATCAGCGGGTCACTCCTCGACGAAGGTCCTGTGTCTGTACTGTGATAGAAAGTTCGCCTCCGGTAAGCTGCAGGCCAAGCATGTGGACAAGTTCCACACCGAGCGGCAGGAGCGGCGCTGCAGCGGCCGTTCCACCAGCTCCAATTCCCATCCCGCCGCCGGCGGCTTCCCCGGCTGCCAGTGGTGCGGCCAGCACTCGAATCGGCGCCAGGCCACGCCTCCCCCGCAGATCTGCCTGCCGGCCAAGCATCTGGAGCAGCTGTTCCGGCACCTGAGCGAGCAGCATGCGGACAAGTACTTTGGCTGCCAGCCGTGTCGCCTGCGCTTCCAGGACGCGGACCATTTGTCGGCGCACCAGCGGCAGCAGCATCCGTTGCCGGAGGATGCCAATGCATCCCATGGCCATGGGCATGCCTCCCATGGCCATGGACATGCCGCCAAGCCCGGACTGATGGGCGCCGACGAGCCGGTGCTCTTTCGCCTGGGGCTCACCCAGAACCGGCTGCCCAGCAGCCATCGGAATCGCGGCCAGCGCAAGGAGGAGGAGCCGCCGCCCCTGGCCGCCACGCCCAGCAGTGGCAGTAAGTCGCGGAGCAGCAGTCGGGCGGCGGCGCAGCGGCAACAGCTGCAGTCGCAGCAAGCCATTCCGGCCGGCAGTCAGGCTCTGCAATCGCCACAGGATGCAGTCAATCCGGATGCAGTCTTTCGGCTGCCCGCCAGCCTGGCCTGCATCTCCTCCTCCTCCGCCTCCTCATCGTCAGCCGCTGCCGCCGCCGCCGCCAACTCAGTGTTCGACGACAAGTTCTACAAGGATGTGGTGTTCAATGTGCGCCACAATCTACAGAATCACCTGGACGGCCGTCTATTCACCTCCCCAACATCATCTGCATCAACATCTGTGGCGTCGTCCTCGTCCTCGGAGCTCATCATGCTGCATGGTCCCAGCCAGGTGTGTCCTGGCGGCGCCTCCTATCCCACACTGCTGACCGCCGAGCAGTTTGGGGGCACGGGGGAACTGCTGCCGCTGGCCAAGTTCCGACGGAGACCGCACACCAAGCACAGCTGGAAGTGGAAGTGGGACTACGTGAAGAAGTTCACCCTGATCAACGAGGGCGGGCGGCTGGTGAAGAAGCTGAAGCAGCCCCATTGCCTGGGCCTGCGCGATCTCTCCAAGCTGGACATGTGGACGCAACTGACGATGCGCCAGAAGCACGATCTCTCTCTGTCGCTGGCGGAGGAGCAGGACCAGGAGCAGCAGCGCCGCCTGCTGGAGCAGCTCAATCTCATCCTGGACCACCGCCTGCTGCCGCACATCATCCTCGAGCAGAACGAGCAGGCGGTGATCAAGTGCGAGAACGACGATGAGGACGACCCCGTGGGTGTGAACAGCACACATCCGGGTGATGATCTGCTGCCCCAGAGTTTCGCCGACGAGAGTTTCCTCTCCCTGCTGCAACTGCAGCCGAGAACCGAGGAGGGGAACAGGGAGCAGGAACGGGAACAGGAACAGGAGCAGCTGAGGAACAGAAACCGAAGATCCGTTGTGCTCAGCGGCGAGTGGGCGCGACCACGCCTCTACCTGTGCATCTGCTGTGGCGCCAAGTTCGACCAGCGCAAGTCGCTGGAGGAGCACAAGACCTTCCGCCACTCGCACATCTACGCCACGCACTACGAGGTGGTGGGCCGAGAACTGCTGGCCGGCAACCTGCTGCGCCACCTGTTCATCCCCAAACGGGCGTTGGGTCGCTTTGCCGCCGCCGCTTCGAGCAACTGCATCCGGTGGCCGCAGATCGGGCCAGGGCAGCAGCAGCCCAAGCAGGAACAGGAGCGGAACAGTGTGCAGCCGGAGGAGGAGACCCGGTCGTCGTCGGCCTCCTCGCGCTCCTCGTACGAGGTGTCCACGCCCACTCCGCTCTCGGGATTGGAGCAACAGCAGCCATCGCCGGCCTCCGGATCGGGATCGGCCTCCTCTTGCTCTCCCAGCTCATCCTCCGCTTCCACCCTCATGTCCACCGCCCCCACCGTGATGTCCTCCCACTCGCACTCGCATTCGCACTCCACCTGCATATCCTCCACAACGACCACGACATCGTCCGCTCCTTCCAGCTGCACCAAGTGCGGCCGCAAGTGCAGCGGCCTCATGGATCTCTACCGCCACATGCTGGACTGCTCCGGCGACTATGTGTGGTCGCTGGCCAAGAAGCGCAAGTATCGCTACTATTGCGGCACCAAGAAGCGGCGCGCCTTCTCCAAGAAGCCGCTGAAGCAGCTGTCCGCCCGCAAGAAGGAGAAGCTGGAGGTGGAAGTGGAAGTGGATGAGGGCGATGCAGAGGCAGATGGCGAGGGGGAGGCGGAGGCGGAGGCAGAGGCAGAGGGCGAGGAGAGCGGCTCCAGTTCGTCCAAGTTGAAGAACTCGCCACGCCAAAGGCCCAGCGATGGTGAGTGGTCCTCTCTTTAGATTGAATTCCAAAGAAAATGTATTAAGTCAATGTTCCATTTCCAGCTGAATCCATACGCAAGATGCTCGAGAACCTGCCCGCCAAGCGCATCTGCAAGAAGATCTTCCCCGTGGACAACAAGGCCAAGCGCAAGGCCAAGAACAAGGCGAAGGCCAAGGCCAAGGCCAAGTCCATGGCCAAGTCGCTGGTCAAGTCGAAGTCCAAGCAGCAGCGCAGCAGCACCAAGAGAATCTACAACCAGCACTTGCTGCGCACCACGCGCTCCCGCTCGCGATCATCGGTGGTGGCCACCGGCTCCTCGGCGGCCGCTGTGGCTGCCCAGCAGCAGCGCAGTCGCCGCAAGCAGAAGCAACAGCAGCATCAGCAGAAGCAGAAGGCCAAGCTGGACAAAGCCAAATCCCCGCCAGAAACGCCTGCTGAAGCTGTAATGGAGGATGAGCCAGTTAAGCTGCCCACCACACCCATAGTCACTGCCAAGTCATCAAGGTCTCCCGCTGAGGAGAAGCCATCGCTGCGGCTGGAGCTACCACCACTTAGCCTTCCGGAGGCCACAACACCTGCTCCACCCGCCTGCTCCGTTCCGGAATCGGAGCCCGCATCGCCCACTCCCAGCAAGCAGCTAATGCCCACACCGCCCACAACGCCGGCGCCGGCCACCAAATCCCCGCCAGCTACTGCTGCTGCTGCTGTGGCAGCTGGTCCGCCACCCTACTCCGCTGGAGCCACCACTCGCCTGGCCACGCCCAATTCGAGTGTGAAGCGTAGCAAGCGGATTAGCGACTGCATAGCCATGCTCACGGGCAAACTGGAGGAGAAGCTCAAGACGGAGAAAGTGCCAGCGCCTGCTGCGCCGCTGGAAATGGAGCGGAAGAGTGTGGTGCAGGAGAAGGCGGCAGAGAAGCAGGACAGGGCAAAGCAGCCGGTGGAGACACCTGCTCCACCACCGGATGGCGACAAGGAGCGAGTGCAGCCAAAGACGCCCAAACGCAAGGCGGTGTCGCGTCGAATCATCAAAATGGATGCCACACCAGAGCCCCCGTTGGAGTCGCTACCACTAAGGCAGGCTCCAGAAGGAACTTTGCTTGCTGTTGCAGTTCCACCGATGGCAGTTCCGCCTGCTACTTTGGTGGAAACTCCAGCTCCAGCTCCAGCTCTAGCTCCTGTTCCTGCCCTGCCGCCTCCTGTGTTCAACAGTTTGCCAGGACCTTCTCCGCCAGTCATTGCACCTGCTCCTCCTCCGCCAGTCATTGCACCTGCTCCTCTGCCCGTGGCTGCACCTGCTCCTCCGCCTCCAAGGCGCACGCCCACCAAGGCGGCGGCCAAGCAGATGGCCGCACCACCACCAAAGCCAGCCTCGTTGGCCGCCCTTAAGCAGTATCCTCCAATGGAGCCATCATCGCCGGCGGTGCTGGCCACCAATGCGGCAGCTGTGCCCGTGGCTATGCCGCTGGGAATGCAGGGAATGCAGGGGATGCCCGCTCCACTGGCGGTGGTACCAGTGAACATGCTGCCCAAGATGCCACTGTATATGCCGCAGCTGCAAGGGAATCCCAATTGCAATACCAATACCATTACCAATCCCACGCCCACTACTATGTTCGTGATGGATCATCAGCCGCTGAACCTGACCAGCCAGCGAGGAGTGCTGCAAAAGCCGCTGATCACTGGCACCACGGGGGATCCCGGCTTGGTTGGACTGCCGCATCATCGCTCGGGCGGAATGCCCGCCCGGCGGCAGACGATCTGTGGCTTTGAGGCCAGAAACCTCATGGGTTTGGACATGGACATGGAGCCGCTGGATCTGTCAAAGAAGTCGAGCAGAAAGGCATCGCCGGTGCCGCCGCCAAGGATGCAGCAGGAGGTGCCAATGGTGACTGCACCGATGCCACCGCAGCAGCATCCACCGCAGCAGCCAGGCGCTGCTCCTCCAATTCCCGGCCAGCCCCTGCCCCTGGCCTCGCACTATTACTCCAACCTGGATCTGCTCAAGATCCCGCAGGTGCGCAATCCTGGCAATCCAGCTGCTGGAGTGGTGGTGCCCACCAGCGGTGTTCCGCCGCCAGTTTCCATCATGCCCACATCCGTGGCCACCACGACCCACGCTCACGTGCATCCCGTCAAGAGTTCGGGCGGCAAAAAGCGCTCGCTGGAGGGAACTGGCAGCTCCAAGAAGGACCATGGCAAGGGCCAGGCCAAGGTGTGTCCGCGCATGGACGAGGTGGTCAACAACCATATCGACGATGCCATCAACTCGGTCATTATGGCTGTCCAAGCCAGTTTGCCGGATGACGAGGAGGAGAAGGAAAAGGAAAAGGAGAAGGAGAAGGAGGAGCAGGCCAAGAAAGACAAGGAGAGGGAGAGGCAACGAGAACAAAGAGAGATTGAGAGGGAGAAGGAGAAACTGGAGCTGGAACCGCTGCCCAGGCCGAGCAACTGCATCTTGTCGCTGCCCAGCTCTGCGGGATTGCCCCTGACTGTAAATCCTGTTCCCGCCGTGCTTATTTCTCCAGCTGCTCCTAATCCAGCACCCACTACTGCTCTGCAGCCTGTGCCTGCCAAGAATCTGACGCCCAAGAAGCGCTCCATGCGCTCGCGAACCATCGACTGTCGCTCCGCTTTGCTTGCCCTGGAGGAGACTCTTCCGGTGGCGCCATTGCATCAGTTTATCCCGCTGCCAGTGAACGGTGATGCAAGGGGAGAGATGCCTACGTTACCAGTTTCTCTTCCAGTTCCAGTTCCTGCTTCGGTTCCTCCTCCAGCTGCGTCCGTTCCAGTTCCCTTAATGAGTATTAAGGAAGCAGCACTTACTGTGACCACTCCTGCAGCAACACCTCCATTAGTGGAGCATCAGTCTCCGGAATCTCCTGATCCTGATCCTCTTCCTGTTCCTGTTCCTGTTCCAGAAATGATTGCCCAACCAGAGGCCTGTGCTGAGTCCTGTGCTCCCGTGCCGGTGCCCGTGCCCGTCTCCGTCATTTCAGTGGCTCCCGCCTTGCCACAGCTGCCACCACATCGCTGTGCCACGCCCCCGCCCACCACAATGGCCGAGACGAACTGCAGCTCGCTGATGGAGGAGCACAGCAGCAACCTGAACAACAACACCTCCTCGGGCTTCCACAGTCTGGCGCAATCGGAGCAGCCCCTGTCCACAACGGCAGCAGCAACGCCAGTGGAGGAGTCTACTGCTACGGCTCCGGCGCCACCGCCCAAGAAGGAGGAGCAGCATCAGCAGCAGCAGGAGGAGGAGGAGCTGCTGCTGCTGCCCGCCAAGAAGAAGCAACGTCGCCGGCGCAAGAACGAACTGGCGGCCATTGTGGCCGATCAGCTGCTGGAAAGCTTTAAGATCGACAACGCACGCAGGGACAACCTGAAGAAGCTGGAGAATCTGGCGTATGAGAAGAGCGAGGACCTGCTGCTCACCGGGATGCTCCTAATGTCCAGCACCAAGCGCAATGCCGCCCTGGGCACGTCCTCCGCTGCGGCCGCCAAGCTGGCGAAGAAGGAGCCCTCGGCGGCCGAGGCGGAAGCGGAGGCACCCCCAAATCCGCCAGGACGCGGCAGGCCCAAGCGTCGCCAGAGTTGCTACTACCGAAGGGGCAAGGCTGGCGGAGGAGGCGGAGGCGGGGGAGGAGGAGGAGGAACTGGCCCGGGCAAGGCCACCAATGAGAACATCAGTCTGCTCAAGTCCTCGCTGGAGTCCTTCTCGATTGGCATCGAGAAGCAGCTGCTGGCCAAGGAGGCGCGCGAGGCCAAGGAGTCGCAATCGCAGTCGGGGAACAGCGTTGGCAGCCAGCCACCAGTCGGCTCCATCCTGCGACCCAGCATTCTCAGCGGCGCAGTGGCCCGTGATCAGCAACAGCACTCCAAGGAGAAGGAGAAGGACAAGGAGAAGGGTAAGGATAAACAGGAGCACATACCTGCTGCTGCCACCTTCAGTCGTGATCCACGGCTGAACAAGAACATACACAAGGAGCAGGCGCCGGAGCAGCAAAGGTCAACGATGGCCAAGGAGCAGCATGTGGCCACCACAAACGACAATGCCGAGGAGGAGGACAACTACCTCACGGAGATTGCCAAGAACGTGAACGAGAAGATCATGTCGGCCACCACCAACGAGGACTTTGAGTTTGCCCACGACGAGTTCGACGGCGAGGGGGATCCCGATCAGGATCAGGATCCGGATCACGACCAGGACAAGTACTATCGCCCGCCCACCTCGATGAGTGTGCGCAGTGCGCCCAATCTGAACGACGAGCACTCAAACTTCGGCTCCATGTGCGACGACAACACCAACACCGAGGTGATGGACATGGACCTGGACGACGAGATGAGTGTGTATACCAGCTACTCCCAGGATCTGGGACGTGGCGGACGTGGGCGCCGGAGGAGGCGGCGCCGGAGCGTGCTGCTCACGCGGCGGCCCAAGAAGCGGACGCAGCGCAGCGAACTGGATGCCGAGAAGTACGGCTGCCAGCTGTGCGGCAAGAGCTTCTTCACCGCCACCTCGCTCTCCAAGCACAACATGACCCTGGCCCATGTGTCCAAGTTGTCGGCCCAGGAGTACCTGCAGTCGCAGACGGCTCCCTCCAGTCCGCAGCAGCAGCAGCAGGATGTCCAGCTGGATGATGTGCAGCTGGCGGAAAACAACAGGAGGGAGGAGCCGCATCAGCATCAGCGGCAGGAGGAGGAACAACACCACCTGGCAGCAGCTCCTCCGGCGCAGCAGATGAGAGCCTCGGTGCTGATGCTGCCCAACCAAATGGCCCATCAGGAAAGGGAGCGGGAGCGTGAGCGTGAGCTGCAGCGGATTCAGGAGCACGAGAGAATCCAGCTGCAGCGGGAGCGCGAGCAGGAGCAGCACCAGCAGGAGCAAGTGCATCATGTGATTACTGAGGCCAGCCTGCGGCTGCACGACAATCAGCACAGTCCGCAGACAGCTCCACCGCCCACCGCCTCTCGCCTCAATCTCAATCCCGACGAGCGTCTCTTCTACGAGTGCTGCAACATCCTGAAGAGCGCCGAGACGCCACGCCCCCTTACCGGCGGAGGCGGGGTCGGGGGCGGAGGCGGTCCAGCCACCACCACTTCGGTGATAGTGACGGCGGGCAGAAAACAACCGCCACCGCCGCCAGCCTCGCCATCGCCATCCCGGTCCTCCTCGCTGCCTCCGCCGGCTTCGCCATCGCCATCGCTGCCACCTCCTGCCTCCCCGTCGCTCTCACTGCCTCCGCCGGCATCGCCGTCGCCATCTCCCTCGCCGCCGCCACCTGCGGAGCCACCTGCTCCTCATCCTCATCCTCATCCGCATCCTCATTCGCATCCTGCTCCTCAGCCAGCGCCTGCCGTGTGCCACCAGCCAGTCATCCAACAGCTGTTCCGCAACCCGCCGGCGGTCACGCCCACCACAACGCCCACGTAAGTGCCACCATTTATAAGCGAGTAACTAAAAAGAACCCTTGCAGTCAAAGGAAATGATATAAGGCCATTATATTAGGGAAAAAAATGGGAACAAATCAGCCAAATGGGTCGTTATTTTAGAAAACAAACACCATTTAATAAATCACATTTTTAATTTGCCTTAAATTTTTTACAGATACTTAAATTATAAACATACTAAATTTAAATAAAAAACGACAAATTTCATAAAATACCATTTAATTGTTATTGTATATACACAATTTTAACCAATCGATTAAAAGCACAATTAGTAAACTTTTTATAGATATATAAAAATAAGTTTAAATGCTTGGTAAACTAGGGGTCATGTTTATAATATTTTTATATATAATGACTAAAAACATCTTGTTTATGTAATATTATAACCAACCATGACCTCATATATAGCAAGCAAATAAACTTCAATTTATAAAAGCATTCAAATGTAATGTTTCCAATTTTCCAATTTTTAAATATGATACAAATAATATTGTAGAAATAAATGTAGTTTATAGGGTCGAAAACGCTTCTTTTTAGCTCTTTCATACTTTTGCACTATTAAAAACAGCTTTTTAAATCCAAATAAAAAAAAGATTTTCTTGGAATGTTTAAATTTCTTTTGCAAATTTTAAATACCTTTCGAAAAACTTATTTCTGGGACACCTCCGATAAGGTAGGCTTTTGATTTGGCTGTTATGATGATTAACTTTACGTTTATGATACAGTTTTTAATTAAGAATAAATAAATTAGGCACTTAGTGCTCCTATCAAAAGAATTAAATAAGCAGAAAGTTACTAAAAAGTCAGTTGCAATTATAATTTTTATTGAGGCAGAACAAATATTATAATTTATATATTCTACTTTCTAATTTGTAAATAACAATCTAATTATATTTTTTTTTTTAATTTAAATACAAAATGAAACCATATTTTATAAGATAATATTTTATCTTTTCCGAATCACTATTAACTTTATTTTTACAAAGTAGTCGGTACTAATTAGCTTTAGGTTGAGGAACATGTGCAAAATACAATGAATTAAACACAATACAACCCCTATTTTTTTGTTGATGTTTCCCAAACCAAATTCTTAATAATATAAAAATTGAATAAAACATTTGGTTCCTTGATTATATTTAACTTGTCCCTCGATTAGTCAAGAGTCAACTGCTGACCACAACACTCTCCACACCAGGTGACTAATTCCCCCACCTCTCTCCTCTCTCCTTGCAGCAACCACAACAGGCTCTCGCCCAGCTACTCGGCGGTGTCGCAGTTCTCGGCCACCACCACCACGTCCCGCTTCAAGACGAAGGCGGCCATGAAGGGCTACGAGAACGTGAACATGCAGCTGGACATGCTGGAGCTGGCCAAGTCGGGCCGGGGTGTGTGCAAGCTCACCGAGCTGGCGGACATTGCGCTGGGCAGCGAGAAGCCCGGCGGCGACTTCCTGCCCCATCTGCCGCCCGCTCCGGCCGCCGCAGCAGCTCCTGCGATGCCGGCCACTCTGCCGCCCACCGCCATCCAGCAGATGGCCATCCAGCAGACGCCGACGGTGACGGTGACGCCAACGGGTCCGCTGGAACAGCAGCAGAGCTCCACGTCGTCCAAGACGATCATGCATGCATCCATCATCAAGGCGGCGGCGGGCGTGGCCAGCTCGGCCACTCTGCCGCCGGTCTCCGGGCGGATCATCATTCCGGACAGGCCGTTCAAGAACATTGGCCTGGAGGAGAAGGCGCCCATCACGTTCCAGAAGCCCAAGACTTGCGTGAATTTGCTGCAGGAGCAGGACAACAACAGCGTCTCCACGGCCAGTTACTCGGATCGGGATGACTATGATTTCGGCACCCTAAGTTGCGACGGCGACGTGGAACCGGAGCCAGAACCGGAGGTCAGAGGTGGCGGTGGCGGCGGAGGTGGAGGTGGAGGTGGTCAAGCTACCGGGCGAGTGGTGCTGGACCAGGGAGCAGAAGTTGGGGTAGGAGGTCGAGCCGCCGTCTCAACCTCCAGCTCATCGTCCTCCTCCTCCTCGTCGTCGGCGGCGGACCATTCGAGGAGTGGCAGTCGGAGCAGCAGCAGCAGTTCCAGTCGGGCCACAGCCAAAACGTTCGAGAACAAGTCGCTGATCATGGGCCGCATATTCAAGCATGCCAGCAGCGCCAAGGCCACGGCAGTGATGGCCACATCGGCGGCCATGCTGCCCGGGCCCAGTGTGGCGGCGGGCCTGGCCAAGATCAAGGCGCTGCCCAAGAACCAGGCGAATCTCGACCAGATCTTCGACGAGTTGCGTGGCGGTCATCCAACAGCCAAGTCTTCGGAAATGGAGGCACCGCCATCTCTGGTGCCGGAAAGCTGGGAGAGGCAGCATCAGCAGCAGCAGGCACATCACCACCACCATCAGCCGCATCAGCAGCATCAGCAGCATCATCATCACCACCAGCAGCAGCACCACCACCAGATAGAGCCCATGGCGGCACCAGCTGCTCCGGCAGCGCCAGCGGCCATGCCAGCACCCAGTGCTCTGCCGCCGGGCAGAAAAACGAAGAATGTGGCCATAGCGAACACTGCCAAGAAGAGCGCTACCACCACCAAAGCCACGCCGGCCAAGGCCAAGGGCAAGTCTAAAGTGGCCGCCTCTGGCGCCGCCACCTCAACAGCCTCGTCCAATCGCAAGCCTCGCAAGGACTTGACCAAGCTGCAATCGGAGCTGGGCATGAGCCACGAGGAGATCGAGCAGCTGATCGACGAGGGCCAGCGCAAGTCCAAGCGCCGCTGTGCCACCAATCGACCCAAGAAGCTGGTGGAGACCTGGAGCTCCGACGAGTACGAGGAGTTCCTGTCCACCAAGGATATCATAGCGCTGATCGAACAAAAGGAGCAGCAGGAGCAGCGGCGCAAGCGCAAGACCAGTGAGGCCACCACCCAGCCGGAGGCACTCGCTCCACCGCTGGTCGGTAAGAAGGCACAGACGCCACAGGCGACGGCGGCGGCGACGACGGCAGCGGCAGCGGCTCCAGCCAAGCGCAAGAATCGCGGCGGTGAGAGGAAGCCAGCGCCAGTTGTGCAAGTGGAAGTGCAAGTGGTGGAGCAGCCAAAGTCGCGGGCCAGGCAAAGGAACCAGCAGCAGCAACCAGCAGCAGTGCCACCTCCACCTCCACCTGCACCCCCTGTTGCCCCCGCCAATCCTCAGCCAGCAGTGATCACGGCCAATTCAAAGGGTAAATCCAAGGCATCGGTTAAGAGTAGAGCGCCAGCGACCAAGGTCACAAGCAACAGGAAAAAGCGCGGACAGCAAAAGCAGCGGGAGGAGGAGGAGGATGAGGAGGAGGAAGCGAAAGCGGAAGTGGAAGTGGAGCCACCGACCAGGACGCGCAGCTCTAGGCAGCAGCAGCAGCCCAGGGGAAAAGCTGGGCCAGAGATAGAGCCACCACTAGAACCTGCTCCTGCCCAAAAAGAAAGGAACAAGTCGCGTTATGGCAATGCACAACAGCAGCTACCGCCGCCACCGCCGCCGCCGCAGCAAACGCAACCGCATCCCAGGAGCAGCTCCGTGGCCACCACCAGCAGCAGCACCACCGCCAACACCAACACCACCAATAACAACAACAACAGCAGCAGCAGCAACAAGAACCTAAAGGCCAAGCGGAAATCCCAGACGAATCGGCAATCGCCGGCGCGAAGAAAGCGACCGGCAAGCGAAAAGCAGCTCTACTACTGGAGCAGCTCCAGCGACGATGAGTTCGGACGCCTCGATGACGACGAGGATGAGGGCGAGGCGGCCAATGCCGAAGGAACCGGCGGCGAGCAGAGGGATGGGGATCGGCTGGATCGTCTAGATCGGCTGGATCGCCTGGACCGACTGGATCGACTGCAGCCGGAGGAGGCGGCCTCGCCATCGCCGCCCGGCAAGCACTTCGAGGAGAACGAGCCGTACCAGAAGCACGGCTGGATCGTGGGCGACTCGCACAAGAAGCTAGTGAAGCTGCTGGCCATCGCCAAGGGCAGCAAGAAGGTGGACAACTCCAGCGGTGTCAAGCGGCGCACGCCCAAGCGCAAGTGCTAGCGTCACCAGGACAATCTGCATCAGCAAGAGCAACTGGAGGAGGAGGAGGAGGAGGAGAAGGAGGAGGTGGTGGTGGATGCCATCCTCCTGCCAGACAAGTCATAGCCATAGGCTTCGAGGGCGCAGTCGGCGCGGGCAGCCGACGATCCATCAACGCCATCGATCACATACGTACTGCCATTGTGTCATCGTTAATCGTTAAGGCCAGCGCCAGGAGGGGATTAGCTGGAGCTGGAGCTGGAACTGTAGCTGGAGCTGTAGCTGGAGCTGGAGAAAACGCAATCCAAACCAGAACAGACGCCTCCTGGCCCTCTGGTTCCCATTAACCGTATGCGGAGTATATGCAACATATTTTTCTTTTTCTTTTAAACATCTAAGCGTTACATTATTTAGGTTTTTTTTTATTAAATGTATTTATAATTAATAAACAAAACAAACAAAAAAGCGAAAAAGCAACAAATATAAATTTGAGCACAACAATTAAACCAGCTGCCTAATGATTTTGCATATTTACCAATTGCTAGAGGGTAGATTTAATCATAATTTCAGATGTTTGAAAGGCACAGAAAAAGAGCGTTTCAACCCTATAAAGTATATCCTAACTTTCATCCAAGTTTTTAAAATACAAAATCATATAATAAATGATTTGGTTTTTTATTTTTAAACTAATGCTGCAATCTAACCAACTTAAATGTATACTTTCTTGATCCTTTTAATAATGAAATAGTTTGAAAGTTATGGAACTTGGTAAGAACATTTTTAAACTATTATATTTTTTTTTGTTTTGATTGGGCAAACTTTAGGTTTAATTTCAATATATGTTGCGGCATTATAAATTGTCAATCCCTTTCGTTTCCTATAAATCAGCATTGTTGATTTTTAAATATTTCAGGCTGCCAATATTTTTCTTTATGAACATTTAAAAATTATTTTGAATTTTCTTATGAACTTAAAAATTTAATGTTTTTTTTTTGAGTGTGAGGCATTATTTAAATTAAAATTAAAGCCTATTTTTGCACTTCAAATTGGAATCTAGAGATATTTCAGACTGCCATAAGAAAAGTAATTGCAAGGTTTTTCAGTCTAACCAGCATACAGAATCTGCATCAGGAGATATTATGTATTGAAAATCAGAATCAGGATCAGGAGATATTATTATATATTATATTCCATACTTAAATCTGCCATAAAAGAAGTTTTAAGCTTTTTCTGTCTAACCAGCATAAAGAATCGGGATCAGAAGATATTAGATATTATATTTCAGAATCAGGATCAGGAGATATTTGTATATATATTATATTCCATACTTCAATCTTCCATAGGAGAAATTAAATCACTTTTTCGGTCTAACCAGCATACAAATTCAGGAGTTATTGTTATATATTGTATTCCATATTTCAGTCAGCCATAAGAAAAGAAATAGCGCGTTTTTCCTCAATTTAACTTCTGTTTTATTTTATATTTTACAACTAACGGTATCTTTACATATATAACATGTAAAAAAAATAGATTTAAGGAATAGTTAAAAAAACGTAGAACATAATGGAAGCGGGGCGCGGGGCGGAGCGAACGCAGAAGTCTCGGCGAGCTCACATCCAGACCGATGTTTATGTGTTGTTGTTGTTGTCGTTGTTGTTGTCATTGTTGACGTGTTTGCCTTTTGCCAAAGTATAAATGCGAAGCAAAACAATATTTCATCAGAGGATTAGAGTGTGTGGTGCATGTGAGTCAAAACAGAGGTGCTGGTAGTGGTGTGTGGTGTGTGAACCTGGCTCTGGATGCACCGATGTAAGAGATATTGGTGGGTCTCGCCTCGACTGGGGCTCCGTTCGCTGGCCCTCCTCTGCGCCGCCGTGCTCCGCATCATGACTTAAACAGTACGCTGGCTTCAAAGTCTCATGGGGCTGGCTTACATCATGCCACCCATGCCGCCCATGCCTCCCATGCCGCCCATGCCACCCATGCCGGGCATGCCAGGAGCTCCGTCCTCCTTGGGGATCTCGGTCACCACAGCCTCGGCGGTGGTCAGCAGCGAGGCCACGCCGGAGGCGTCGGTGATGGCGGTGCGCACCACCTTGGTCGGGTCAATGATGCCCTTCTCGATCAGGTTGCCGTACTCGCCCTTCAGCGCATCGTAGCCGTAGTCGCCGGTCTGGGTCTCCACCTTGGCCACCACCATGGCGCCATCCACGCCGGCATTCTTGGCGATCGTCATGCAGGGCATGCGCAGGGCACGACGCACAATCTCCACGCCGAGGTTCTGTGGGCGATTCGAGATTAAATAACATATAGCTTAAACAAGAAAGGAAGCAAAATTCGGCAAGCCGAACATTATATACCCTTGCAGCTATTTCCAAAACTAAAATACTCATTGAAACGATCTCAATTTCGAATTATATGAGCTTAAAAAGCTCATTTATTCGATCGTTCCTATGGCAGCTATATGATACCGTTTTCCCGATTTTAATATAATTAAAAGCGTAATTCTGAAAGTTTAAGCCAATACTATATATGTTCAAAAGAATTTATTTTTAAATTAAAAAATAGAGAAGTTATATTTGTTTTCATATATATTTTTTCCATGTGAGCTTTTTCGACCGATTTTAATGAAACTTAAATCGTAATTCGGAAATATTAAACTAATACTAAAACTCGAAGTACAAAAAAAAAATTGTAAAAGAGCAGATATCGCTCGTTATGTACTTATGTACTACCTGCAATAGAAAGACAACTTTTGGGAAAGTTGCGTAGATGCAGACGGACGGACAGACTGACAAACGGACGGACATGGCTAGATCGACCATCCCAGTGATGCTGATCAAGAATATGTATACTTATTGGGTCGTTGCAAACTTCTGACTAAATTATAATACTCTCTGCAAAGGTATAAAAAGGGGATGGGAAAAAAAAAGTATTCTCACCTGATCCTCGTTGGAGGTCTTCACGGAGTCCAGCTTCTCAATGCAGCGCAGCAGAGCGGTGCCGCCTCCGGGAACGATTCCCTCTTCGACGGCGGCACGGGTGGCGTTCAGGGCATCGTGGACGCGGTCCTTCTTCTCGTTGACCTCCACCTCGCTGGAGCCGCCGACGCGGAGCAGGGCCACGCCTGAGGCCAGACGGGCCAGGCGCTCCTGCAGCTTCTCCTTCTCGTACTCCGAGGTGGTGTCCTCGATCTGTTCCTTGATCTGGGTGGCGCGACGCAGCACATCCTCCTTCTTGCCCTTGCCCTTCAGCAGCAGCGTGTCGTCCTTGGTGATCACCACCTCGCCCACCTGCCCCAAATCGCTGACCTTCACGTCCTCCAGCTTGACGAGATCGGCATCATCGCCGAAGACAATGCCGCCGGAGGCGATGGCCATGTCGGTGAGGGTGCTCTTCCGGTTGTCCCCGAATCCGGGAGCCTTCACGGCGGCCACCTGCAGGCCGATCTTCAGGCGGTTCACCACCAGGGTGCTGAGGGCCTCGCCATCGATGTCCTCGGCAATGATGACCAGCGGCTTGCGCTGCGCGTTGGCCAGCTCCAGGGCGGGAATGATGCTCTGCACCGAGGAGATCTTCTTCTCGGACAGCAGGAGCAGGGCGTCCTGGAACTCCACCTTGGCGCCCTTGGACGAGTTGATGAAGTAGGGCGAGATGTAGCCGCGATCGAACTTCATGCCCTCGATCACCTCCAGCTCGTCGTTGAGGGTCTTGCCGTCCTTGACGGTGATGACGCCATCGCGTCCCACCTTCTTCATGGCCTCGCTGATCAGATTGCCGATGGCCAGGTCACCGTTGGCCGAGATGGTGGCCACCTGGGCGATCTCCTCGGGCGTCTTCACCGTGCGCGACATGGCCTTCAGGTTGTCCTTCACCGTCTCCACGGCCAACATGACTCCGCGACGAATCTCGACGGGATTGGCGCCCTTCGAGATCTTCTCGAAGCCCTCCTTGGCGATGGCGCGGGCCAGAACGGTGGCGGTGGTGGTGCCGTCGCCAGCCTCTTCGTTCGTATTGTTGGCCACATCCTGGACCAGCTTGGCGCCAATGTTCTGGAACTTGTCCTTCAGCTCAATGGACTTGGCCACCGTCACGCCGTCCTTGGTGATCTTGGGCGAGCCCCACGACTGCTCGATGATCACGTTGCGGCCCTTTGGACCCATGGTCACGGCCACGGCATCGGCCAGCACATCGACGCCCTGCAGCATCATGGCGCGCACCTCGGCACCGAATCGCACGTCCTTGGCATAGCCGCGCATGGCCAGCTGGCGGCTGATGGAGGTGCGAGCAAGCGAAACAGGCAAACGGAACATCTGTGGGTAAGAAATTAATTAGGGATTAGCCAAGTACAACAGATAGGGATCGTGGGCCGAGTCGGAGCACGTGCTCCGACCAAGAGTTCCCCAAAGATTCGGTGTCTTTGTCTTGTTTACCCCGTACCTTTTCAGTTGATAATTGATAAGCAAGTGAAGCGCTTCAAGCAGGTCAAAGTACGAAAATAATTCTCTTGGTTTTTGTTAAATGGAAAACTTTTGAAAAAATGTAAAAATCTATTTGGGAAAATCGAAGTTTTACACACGGATTGTACTTGCTTCTACCAAAATGATAACTGTAATGCTCTCAAATGTTTGACAATAAGTTCAACTACTACTATTAAGTTTAAAAATAGCTTGGCAATGCAGTTAAGATTGAATTGTTCATAAAAATTATACAAAGTTACATAAACTATTTGAAATTTGGAAAATGTAAGCACATTTTATTTATTTATAAATCAATTAATAAATTAAAGCAATGTTTTTATTTTATTTTAAAAAATATCAATATATTAAATGGAGAAGTTCTATGGAAAATATTTTAAACCAGATAAATTTAGAAAGAAAAAATTGTGGTGAAGCAAAAGTTTTGGAAATTACATAAGCTTAGTTGAAATTTACATTCTCGAAGGTTTATATATTCCAAAATTAAAAATTCACACTTAAATTTGGCTAATATGTGTTAACACATCATTTAACTGTAGAACAAAAAAAGTGCGCATACAAGTAATCTTATTGTAAACATGGGAACATAATTGCTTAACTAATTATCTGATATAATGATGACATTTTTCATGAACAGAAAACCATAATAAATGTTTCGAATTTTCAAGCAGTTTTGTTTAAATAAAAAAAGAAAGATCTATTCTAGACTACAAGATTACAACAAAACATCTTGTTTTATAAGTTAAAATTTAATTTTACTCAATGTACTTGAGTACTCACTTGTCGCGCTAAGAAATATAAATAAATAAAAATGTGGGCCCTAATTTTAAAAAACCTGTTTTCAAGAGATCTAATCATCTTTTTTTTTATCAACGAGGTTCCTCTGTACCGGCCAGGCCCCCTTCCAGTTCCCGCTGGAACGAACGACGGTGGCAACAAAGCCATCTCAACACCGAGCATTCCAGAAGAAACGATTTATGTAACCAGCCGAGGGAAAAATAGATACACCCAAATCGGAGGGAGTGTTATTCAATAAACCCAAGATGGGCCAAGGCGAGGGGAAGATTTCCCGAGAAGAGCAGCACATGCAATGCCCCTGATAAATGTGAAATTGCTTTCGATTGCCGGCAAGCAGTGGAAAACATGTGCGCTTTCCTATTGGACTTTTACTTTACTTTCCAGGGTGCGTTTGTGTGTGTGCATGAAGGTGATTACGAGAAATTAAGATTTAACAAGTTAATAGAAAGAAGAATCATCCTCTTTCCATTGATCAATGAGTAGAACTTTCTGGAAACACGGTTTGCCGGCTATCTGCCAGATTGTCCCCTCTTATATAATCGCGAAACATACGAACGCACATACCCCACACACAAACTTATACTGCAGGTGGGAAAACGGGAAATATGCAGGCGCTGGAAGTCAATTAGAACTTACTGTGAATTAAACTGGTACTGCGAAATATTAACAAGACAGTTAAACGAATGCTTCCGATTCTATTTGATGTAAAACAACAAGCTCACTTCACTCGCTTCGAAATGTGCGCACAATTCTAACCTTAATGTGACTTAGAGATGGCCAGTGGAGATGGGGGAACGTCGATATAAACATCGATGCCACAATCGAGTCATCGATGTTTCAAAACATCGGTTACATTTTTGTTTCCCCAGCTCTCATTATTGTTCTCCTAACAGAAATGTTAAATCATCGTTTTCCTTACAGAGTCTCCTTGTATCTATGTTAGGAAAATGACGACTTAAATTTTCTGTTAGAAAACGAAGGCTTAACATTGCCGCTACAAAAACGATTTTGAATTTCGAACTATGAAGTGACTATCGATTGTTTTAGAACAATTGAGGAATAATAGGCGTTTTAGTACAGTCGGTATATATTTCAATTGAACGGAATTTGAGCCTGACCATGAACGGTCACACTTTAGTCACCATAGTTTTAATATAAATTAGGGGCTTTCCCTTGAGATTTAGGGACTTTTTGACGGCGCTTAAGAAAAATATTGAATCGTTTATCATTACTCTTATTAAAACAAATTATATTTAGTAATTGCTTATTAATTTTATTTTATTTGGAAAAAACAATTGTTTTCCTAAAAATAAAAACATGTGAATGGCTTTAATTAAAAAGCCAGTTTTGCTTTTTAAATTCATCCAAAGCTAGTCAGGGAATGAACCGCCGTCGAAATAAACAAATAAATTTTATGTAACAATTTTCAGACCAAAGTCCTTGAAACCACAATTAAATACATATGTAATTTTAGGTGAAAATTAAATAATGTGGGTAAGAATAAAATAAAAAAATTTTTTTTTTAATTTCAATCTATATACTTGCTTAATATTTATTTCTTCAGCTTCAGATACCATACCCCTTTATATATTACACATTACAATGCTGAAAAAACGGTCATTGGCGAACCAAAGTTACGTATTAACAAACTGAATCCTATGCTCGATTCCAGTGGTAATAGGTCCCACTGCGCTCATGTAGTCCATTAGGGCGTCCAAATCAAATGGACCCCTCCTGAAAACAAGTGAATTCGTTATTCAGGGCTTAAATTCTGTTGCACTTCATTTGAATAGTTACTCAAGATCCTCGGCATTGTCGCTGATTACACTGAAGCCGTTCTTGCCACTCGCCAGATAGTCCATGACCACCACGCGGTACTTCTCCTCCAGATCGAGTGGCCTGTAGGCGGGCACCTGGCACTTGGAGCAGCGAACTCGGACACTGGAGACGCGCTGGCCAACGCTGGCCCTGAGATCGAAGACGATCCGAAGTCCGGAAACCTGCATAAATCGGGAGGACCATGGCGAAGGCGAGCTGGGATTCATGGACGCCACACCGTTTTCCAGCAGCTCCAGAATGTGCTTTCCGCGAAGAGTTAGGGCAATCAATCGATTTTGCCAAGGGCACATGGCAAACAACTGCTTGTAGGTAATGTCTGTGGTAAGAAATAAATAAATTAATTAATAACATTAAAAAAAAATTAATCCTAAAATTATGTTTAATTGTAACACGAACTTTTAAAATTACACTTGTTTAAAGTACAGAATTCTTCTGTATGATTTGATTAGCTCATATATCAACAAAATAATAGAAATAAAAAATTGAATGTAACTGGTAGTATATAAATAATTGTCAGCTTATCGTTGCTATTAATTTTAAACTACTTTAAAGATTGAACATAAGGTAGCACTAGGATATGGAATAAAATAAGATTCAAACAACTGAAATTACAAATTAAATCCATTAATCAACAGATTATAGAAATCTTAAAAAAATATAAACCATTTTATCTTAACTTACAAAATTTTCCATTATTTTAATCACCCATTTTTATTTATTTTTTAGAAATGAAGATTATGTGTTAATGTGAAATGTGTGTTGAACCGAACAAGAACCCATTTTTCTAGCCTTTAATATTCATATTAAATACTCTTATGGTCGAAAACCTTTTCATCTCGTTTTACATTTTCTATGCGAACAGCGATTATTAAGCAAGTATCGATTTCCATTCATGATATACATAGCTTTAAGGGCTTAGGTAGATCAAACTCACTGCCAGCAGGAATGGGCACTCGGAATGTTCCCGGCGATGTCAAGGCCACGGTCACGTTACTCCAGTTATCCTCAATGTACGATGCATCTTTGACGAACTGGGGATTTTCGCGGGGATTTAGGTTAACAATTCCTGCACAAACTATCCCCACTTACCTCATGTAGAATGGCATCGGTGAAGAAGTTCCCCAGATTGCACTCTCCACGGTTGCAGCTGCTCTGCTCCAGGAAGACCCTACTCTGACCCACGATTCGATTGGCTAGGGGTTCCATCACATCTTGCCACGGCACCATAGCCTGCAGAACGTCTTCATCTTTGAAGAAAGTTAGGATTTCAGCAATGTTTTTTTTTTTTAATTAAATTTAATTTTCAATTAAGAGTTGAGGGGACTCTAGGTCATAACATTAACCAACTTAATCAGATTTCATGAACCGAATTCATGAAAACTCCCAATACCCCCCATTCCTAAAATAAAATTAAAAAGTAAGTAATATCTTTTTAGTAACATTAACTTAGTGTACCCAAAGAAAACAAAGTTTTCAAATTTTTCTTGAATATTTATTGTGGGACAAATGCAACAAATTGGCAGAACAAAGATATTTTGAATTCCGTGATCAGTTAAGCACAGTGATGCGTCCCTCGCGACCATGATAGATGGGATTGGTGTGTTGGCCGTACGAGATCAGGGCATCCAAGTCAGTGACTCCCCACCTGCAAACAAAACATAACACTTAGTGGAAATGACTGGTTTTTTTTAAATTACTATCGAAATTTCTAGGAATATAAAGAACTTACTGATAAAACAATGAAAATGTGAAAATAAATATCTGGATATTGGATCCAATTTTGATAGTTTTCATAAAGTAAATTTAGGTAATTTAAATAAATTAATAATAATATTAAATTCAATGCATAACAAATTGTACGACTAAATATAAAAATATATTAATTAATCTGAAAAATGTTAGATTTAAATTGGGCCCTATTTTTTTTAATTGAATTCAATAAATAAAAAACAATTCATGAATTTATTAATGTTTAATATGGCTTAAATAAAAAATAGATTTTTAAACATTAAAATTTATTCAAAGCATAGTCAAATTAAAGTTTAATTTTTTTTTTTTGATTTTTTCATATTTAAAATAACTTTTAGCCGCCAAAGCTGATATTTGAGCTTGATTTACCACATTTTATTTAACCAGTGTCGAATACTTTAATTTAAAACTATATTTTTGTTGTGTCTTATATGATCTTGAATTGAGTGGGTTGTACTTACTGTAGGTCTGTGCCCTCGGCGAGCATGGTGAATCCATCGCCGCCCGCCTGCAGGAAGTTGGGCGAAACGAGGCGATATAGTTTGTTGGATACCAGTGGCTCGTACTTGGGCACCTCGCAGTCCGCACAACGCATCGCTACGGAGACGACTCGCGATCCGATTGGCTTGGTGTAATCGTACTTCACCCGAATGCCCGAGAACTGCAGATTGATGTACGATCCGGAGACCCCGTTCTCCAGGTCCACCTTGGCAACGGCCCACTCCATCGCCTCCACTATTTTGCTGCCCGCCAGATTGTAGGCCACTAGGGTGTTCTCAAATGGCGACATGCTGACTATGTGGGCATAAGTGAGGTCTGTGGATGGTATGCAAATTGGTGTGATTAAAACGGATTACATTTCAGTTTACACCATTTAGTGCTGATCCTTAGAAATCTAGTCTTATTAATGACAAAATGTCGAATATATTTTTATGGTCAAAGGCAAACATTTTGAAGGATATTTTATTTTATTTTATTTATTATAAAAATCTCCTATTACTTAAAAATGTGTGTCAGTATAGTTGAAAAGTAAAAGTTTCAAAACTAGACTTTTATTAAAATTTAGCCTGAAAACCAAACCATTTTTTAAGCATTATGCCATTTCACTATAAATTTTTGCATTTATGTAAAAAACTAGTTAATCCATAAGAATGTTGGATATATTTAAAAAAAGGAAAAGTGTTTGCCTACAAATTTCTATATAATTTATTATTGTACTCACTGCCTCTCAAGAGCGGCACGCGAAGTCCTCCGATGTTCATGAGTCCGGCGGACACATTTGTCCAGGCCTTCTGGTCATAAGGAGCCATTCCCACAAACTAAAACAAGGGATGTGAAATGTTGTCATAGAAATAGCATTAGAGCAGAGATTCCAACTCACAGCGTGCACCATGGCGTCGCAGAAGTAGTTGCCCAGGTTACACTCTCCAGCGGCACAATCGTCCTTTGTGAGGTCCACCTTCGTGCTGCCCACTACCACCTTGCCCTTTTCGTCGATTATCAACTTCCACGGCTGCATGGCCTCCAGCACCTCCTCATCTGCACACAAACACACAAGACACTCCAGTAAAATAGTTATGTCGAAGGACTTTCACATAAGACACGTTAAAAAAGCTTGGTCTTGAACAACATACACCGATAATCACAACATATATTATAAGTACACAAGAAAACCATTCACTTGGATTACACAGAAAAAAACAAGCACATAAGTAAAAACAAGTAATAACATAAGACACTACAAAAAATTTAATACAAATATATTTGAGATAGCCACAACCGCATAAACAAAGAAGCCATCATAATAACCACTTGAGAATTATAAAGCAGTTTAGGATAAGATTTTTCGTTAAATAAAATTGGAAAATTATCGCTACAAATTTATTGGCTGTTCTTATTTTTATGTTCTTGAAAGTATATTTTAATTGTAGAAAATGAAAGCTATTTCACTATTATTATTGGCCTTAATGTCTGGTGAAAAATTATTGTGTCAACTTGAACAGCTATCATTGGAAAAGCCCAGCTAAAGTGTTATTAGAAAATTAAGTAAGATAAGTAATTTTAAGCAAACTATTATATCAAAACAATACCCCTCGCAGAAATAAAAAAATTTAAATTAAATAATAATTAATTTGAACTTTTTAGTTTGATTTTTAAAAAAATATGAATTAATAATTATTAACTAAATAAAAAGCGCAATTAACTGAATAGTATTTTTTAATGAGCCATGTTATTAAAATTCTTTTATCCCGAAGTTCATTCAATAACATTAAAAAAGAATTTATAATTATTATTGAATTTGGTACATTAAAAATGTGAGTAAGTGTAGTAAAATATATAATAATAATAATTTTAAAGGGGCTGCAATTTTTTTGTGAATCTTTTTACTATTGTGTTATTTGAGAATGGTCTTTTTTTGCCTTTGTGATTTGATATGAAATATATATTCGATACATTGCAATTTCTTTCTGTGTACTGACCTTCAGGCACCGACTGGTCCATGTAGAGCGGGTCACCCTCGAAGTCCAGCACGTCGCCGTTGTCGTCGAAGTAGACGACCAGGTTGCCCACGTAGCGGGCGTAGGCGGAGGCCTGGACGATGAGGACGCGGTGGCCGGAGCTGTGGACCACCTCGGTGGGGTAGTCGCCGACGGGCCGGTGCGGACCCGGCGGCGTGCCCGTATAGAGGAAGGTGTGCGAGTGGGAGCCCACGATGACGTCGATCCAGTCGCCGGCATTGGCCGCGATCTCCTTGTCCACGTCGTAGCCGCAGTGCGAGACCACGATGATTATGTTGGCGCCCTGGGCCTTCAGCAGCTGTGCCTCCTCGCGGATGGTGTCGCTCTCGTTCCGGAAGATCACCTTGCCGGTGTTGGCCAGATCCTGGGCGAGGGCTCTATATGGTAAGTCATTGTGCCGATTTTAGGGATCTCTACTCACGTAGGTCGTCTCCAGGATGACGCCAATCAGTCCAATCTTGCGACCCGACCGCTCGATGATCATCGACTTGTTGTACTTGCCCTCCATGGTGGGCTCGTGGGCGCAGTCCATGTTGGCCACCAGCATGTTGGTGTCCACCGTCTCCAGGAAGGGCACCACGCCCTCCACTCCGTGGTCGAACTCATGGTTGCCCAGCGTCTGAAATGGGTTTCGAAACATTTGCTTAGTTCGGACTCAAAAACTAGTCCCATTAGAGTAGTTCTTACTTAAAATATGTAATTAGCCAAAGTAATAAAAATATACTACGAAATGTTGCTTATAAATTTAGTTCTTTTAACTTTGTGGTCTGAATTTTGTTCAATAACAACGACAATTTGGCAAATAACTTAACTTCGGGCTACAATAAGTTTAAAACATTTGCTCACAAGATTGCGCATTGAATGAACAAAAAAATTGTTGTTTTATAATATTGTTATTCATCATTATATACACTAAAAACAGCCATTGTACATGTTTCAGCTAAAATCAATAACATTTTGTATATTAACTAATACAAATTAAGCTAGACAAAAATCCAATATTTTTCATTTTCAAGTGGGGAATTTAGTGTCACAGCACCTGTTTGGTCGATTGGTCTAGTTGTTTATAAATAGTATAAAAATAAGCTAATGGTTTTTATCAGCTTAACCGAGTCGTTCTACTTGGAGTGAATTCAATTACGTGTCTCTAAAATTCAGAGTGACTCATTTGCTAAATTAAACTAACTTATGTTTAAGTAATTAAAACAAAGTAAAAGCAAGTTAATTACTATTTTCTCAAGCAAGATAAAATCGAAGCTTTTTTAATTGGTTTATGGAGAACACATATATAATATGTAATTTAAAGCCTTTTCACATTTTTCAACTGCTCTTTGCTATCATTTGCTTGATCTGTTTTGTATCTTTAAACTTAATAAAAACCATATTAGGCTTAAAATAAAGCATTTTTAACAAATAGAACCATATTTGGACCACATAATTTGTAACAATTGAAAATTAAATAATATATATTATATACTTTAATGTTAATTTAATTGAAATAACTTTTGAATTAATATTCAGAATATGTGATATTTAAACTAAACCATGGTGACTAATAGAAGCACCTACCATGGCGTCGGCGGGCAGGAGGTTCAGGAGCTGTTGGGTAACGTTCCACCGACCGATGTTGTACCACAGGGTGCCCTGGAAGCTGTCCCCAGCATTGATGTAGATGGGATTGAGCTCCGCCTGCTCACGGAGCAGTCGCCTCACGGTGTGGACGGTCCGCGGATATCCGCCGATGCACTCCTCGCCCTCGTCGCACGTTCCGCCTGACGTGTCGGTGGCCTCGAACCTGCGGATATTGATAATCATGATCATGATCATGATCATGATCATGATGGCAATCGTGAATCAAAGAAATCGCAAGCGGGGATTAGCTCTGGAGTGGGCTCGTGTGGCCTCGTGGCCCACGTATCGTTATCAGGATCGAAATCGGAATCAGTATGTGGGCCCGATACGCCATGGTTTACGGCCCAGTCTTGATCATAAACCGTTTCGATTCAATCTGATTACACAGTGAAAAATTGAAAGTATCAATGTGATTGTCACGGGACAACAAATGTGTATCATTTGTACAATTGGAAAATGTTAAATTTGTATTAAGTAAGGGTGTCACAGTAATACGCCAAGTATCAAGACCAAATGAATACGGAATTTCATCAAGTCGAGTATTATTTCTTACTGATTTTGTTGTCATGGCCATTGCCCCAGAAGACTTAGTAGACTCCACCCTCTAAAAACATACCTTTTCTCGTTAGCATAACAACTGAAACTGGGCTCAATTTTGAAAAGTTTGTTACCTCATTGTATTAGGTTAACTTAGCTCATGTCACATTCAAATTTAGTGATTGTACCATTGGAGGACAGATTTTAAATAAAACAATATTACTATGGACGACAGTACATGTGGTGACGAAGGCCACCAACACTACTGTTATATAGCCGCAGAATTGAAAAACTGCTGTGATGGTCCGATCGTGACGAGCAATACACCAATCGAAAGGTATCGCTAAATGTATAAGAGTAGCATACCAATAATTAGAAAAATTGATTGGTACATAAAAAAAGATTTTTTTTTTTAATTGGAGTTCTTGAGCTTGGGTTTAAATTTTATTCCCATTTAAACATTTAAAAAGTGTATTTATTTAGTCGAATGCTTATTCATTTTTCGTCACAAAATTTGATGTCAGATATTTTATATGTTGAAGGTGCGATCGTCACGACTTTTTTACCTCGTTAAGAGGTGTTTTTGTTTGATTAATAAAAAAAAAACAAAAAAAAAATTGTTTTTTCTGTGTAGTTGCCCAGGCTACGGGGTTTTTTTCGCCTTACCTAGCGTGCAGGTCGTTAATGTGAATGATGGACACGGGAAAGCCTTTTTTGTCGGCAGCCTCCAAGGGTGCCACCGTCACCAAAATCACGGCCAACAACAAGCAAACGATTCGGGCTGCCATTTCTCCAACCGCACTTGGAATTAGTATTCACCGGGGGTCGAAAAAAAAAAAAAAATCTGAAAAGTATATTCAAGTGTAAGTACACCCAGCCCGATGGCCGTCGATAAGGCAACTGAATGGCCAAAAACGCAAGCAATGCGACGCCTGCGAATTCTGAATGGGTTTCGGTTTGGCTTTCGCTTTAGATTTCGGGCCCTGAGATCGGAGATCTGGACATCGGTACGGTGCCCCTCTCTCTGATAAGCCGAAAATGTACTTCATTCTCGACCTGCACTCGCCGGATACGGCCCATTGATTCGAGAAGTGTTTCCAAAAAAGCGTGGACTAATTAATGATACAATTGTTCCAAATAAGATATTCAAATATTTTTCATGCAACTAAGAAATGATATATTACAATAATCAATGCTACATACTTTAGTATTTGAATACACTTCAAAAGTATAGTTCTAAAAGTTTTTTTTTTTTTGCTTTCTTAATTTAATATATATTATAAATATTTCAAATCTTTTTGCTCTGGAAAGTATATATGTATTGCCTTTTTGAGTAAAATATAGTTGCTCAAATACTTTTCAATCGGTTTAAAAATATTACATTTTAAAATTAATATTAAAATAAATTAATACATTGTATTTAAACTTAATTTTTTTGGGTAAAACTCAGTATCTATATTTATCTAGATCAGCAATCACATAAATGGATTCTATTGAAAGGCTTGTATGTATATAACTCATACGTCATGTTGTCTTTGCTTAATAAACAATTTAAAAAGTAGTCAAAATATGCAAAAAGCTTTAATATATTTCACTTACACTTTGTAAGTGTCCGAACCAATAATTTAACAACTTTAAAATATGAGCTTTGGCTAATTGATAGTCATAAATTGTGTAAAACAGTTTGCAATTAGCTCGAAGTAATTATAGCTTCACCCAGAGATAAACCCCATAGTAAAATTCATATATTTGAATCTAACATTGTTTTCAAAATTTAAAACTTACTTAAAGTGAACTCAAAACATGTTAATGTAATTATTAACATATTCAATTGGTTTATCCAATAAATAAATTGAAGCTAAACTAATGTAACTAATGTTTTACATACTTAAAAATAAACACAAAACAAATCAGTACCGAAAATATTTAATTCAATGTGGAAATATTTTGATTTACCATGATTTTCCTCTGGGTGTAGTACTTAAATTTTAAATTATTTTTTGAAACAAGGTGTATTCCACACCTACTCCTCCCAAAGTTGAATTAACTACGTACAGGGTATGGGGCACTTAATGATATGCACTCATTGATCGCCGATAAGCCGTATGGCCGAGATACGGGGAAACGGATACGGAGGGTGCTAGTGCTACTCCGGTAATACTCACTCACTGACACATGTTACACATGCTTGCCACTTACGGGTTCGAGTGGGCCATGAGCCCCCAACCTCCTCCAAATCCTCCAGCTGCATCCGAACCGCGTGTTTTTATTACGTTTTGGCACACACAAAATATATGAGCGTGGGACCTGGACAGGGGCACCTCATGGCTCTGGCTCAGCCATATAGATATAGATATAGATATAGATATAGCCGCTAACCGATTTGGTTTATTACACCTGATGGCCAACGAAAACAAATTTAGCGGCAGACAAAACCCATTTATCCCTGCGCTATCTATATGATTTCGGCTATATGGCCACAATATCCTCTATCGCCACTTCAATCCCATTATCAAGATACTCCACACCCCTGGATTTTTCTAATCCCATTATACGCACTCAAGATTCAAGGTAACATTAAGATTATGAGTATTGCAAAGGGATTACTTAAGGCCAAAGTTATATCTCACCGATCGGTGAGTTGGTTCACTTGAAAACCCATCAAGTAATCAGCACAGCCCATTGAAAGGTCGCTAATCAAAGATGGAAGTAAGATATAGATATAGAATCATATCAGGTGAGTTAGGCGCTGATAAGCCAGATTTTAATCAGTTCTTGGCCTATAGCCAAAGCACTTCAGATATGACAGATAATTCTGTTTTGCGGTTTGCAACGATTAAAAAATGTGAAATGAGCAACGACATTTTATTGATTTGCAAAAAATGAGGTTTCTAAATAGTTATTTTGACAATTGTATAAGCTAGCAAATTGCAAATCTAAATTACTATTAATAAAATCAGTTTATGCCATCAAAATAAATACTGTCCAAGGTAAATATATATATATATATAGGTAATTATTTTATTAAACAAAATTCACACAGATTTCTTAGCTCATTTTGATGAAAACTTATTAATATACGTATAAAAAATACAACATTTTTAACCCTTTTGAAACGTTTAGATTATTACGTTTCAATGAGGTGAATATTTAATTTTTTTAATCAGTGAAAGTGCCTTTTTTCATGTATAATTTCTCTGCTTTCAATGGCAGCTCCCCCATGGAATTCCCAATCCATCATACACCTGTCAACTCGAGAGGGATGAAATAAAAGCCTTGTTTCTGGGGTATTCACCCGTATAACCATCGATTCCCCAGGGGTGAATCGAACGTGGCCACAGGATTGTACATATCTGTATAAAATAGCACAATGATTTATTTGATTCTCATTGACAATAGATTTGGAGCTCTTCGTGGATTACTCGTAGGTATAAAGCACACTATGCATTTAAGTATTATGTTTTTGTCTGTATATTGATGTCAGCGCAAGTATGTATATATATATATATATAAATGTATATATATAATATAAATTGTATATAAATATAATGTATATGTAATATGTCTGTGTATATAAGTATCAATGTATTAAGTTAATTGCTTAGCGTAAAGCACAGAGAATTTTGATATGAGAATGGCTAAGAACAATCCTGCATGCGGTATCGGACTTCAACTGGATCTAGCTGCTAAGCACTAGTAACTAGTAACTAGCAAACGGCATCTAGCATCCTCCACTCCAACGTTAATGCAAAGGCAACAATGAAAAATCGGCAAACAAGTGACTAGAAATGATGAGTAACTCTCCCTGAATTGAAAGTCGCATGGTGGTGGTGGTGCTGTTGAGCATTGTGTGTGTGTGTGAGTGTGTGTTGGTCCTTGTCCCCTAGTGAAATACGTCCATGAACGGAAAGTAGGCCTGCTCTGGCTCAAGGAGATCCACCAAAAAGCAGACAGTGCCTGCCACGCCCTCATACAAACTGTGCGGACGATCTGGTGTCCTGGCTCGCAGCTTGAACTCCGCATCGGTCAGCAGCTCCATGAACTTGTGCGCCCTGTACAGGTACTTCATCTCGTTGGTCAGCCGGAAGAGGAGCAGGAAGACATAGCCATTGCCGGCCACGCCGTGGCAGATGCCCGGACCCTTGCGCAGGAATCCCTTCTTCCAGACCATGTCCGCACAGCGGCGCAACGAGGACAGGTACTTCTCCTCCTTGAAGATCAGATAGGCCTTGGCCAGCACATAGACGGCGCCGGGTGCCCCATGGCACCAGTGCACCAGGCGCTTGTCCCGTCCCGAGCGCAGGTCCTCCAGGGCCACCGGAAAGTTGCCATCCTCGTCCTGCAGCTCCAGGAAGAAGTCAATGGAGCGCTTGATGTCGCGCAGCTCGGCGGCCGGTGCCGAAATGGGTATGGTGCGGAACCAGGGGCTGTCCAACAGCATGTGCAGGATGGCACACAGTCCGTGTGCGGCGCCCAGATACTCCGTACCGTGGTACTGGTACATCAGCGGGCACGGCGAGTTGTTCAGCTTGCTGTACTCCCGCCCGCTGGTCACGATCAACTGGCAAATGGAGATCAGGTCGTCGTCGGTGATCTTCTTCTCGGGCAGCACATCGTTCAGCCAATAGCAACCGGATAGATAGCCAGCCCGGCCCACCAGCACCTCGTCGCAGCCGTATTTGGTGTGCATGAACTCCTTGCTGGACGGGATGCCCGACTTGAAGTTGGCCAGGTCGTTGGACAGCTCCTCGGTGTCCTTAACCGCCTGTGAGATGGCCGCAGAGACGGCATAGATTCCGGCATTGCCGCACAGGAAGGAGTAGCGCTCGGCAGAGCGCTTCTTGTATCGCTTGGCATTCGACTTGGCGTTCCGGATGAAGGCGGCCGCATGCTCCAGGGCCGGATAGAGATCCCGCGTCTGCTCACAGCTGTTCAGCTTCCAGAACATGAAGGCTATGCCCGCATTGCCCACATACAGATCGCCACGGTTGTCCTCCTCATCGTTGTTCGGATGACAGTGCTCCAGAATGGCGTCCACATAGGTGCAGATCAGGTTCTTGAGGTGCTCCTCGTCGCTTGCAAATGGTGTGTTCTCCCCGCCGGCGAAATCGGCAAAGGGATTCTTCAGGTAGCGACGCTCCATGTCGGTTTTCTGGCCAGGATTGGCCTTGCTAATCACTTGACCTGTCTGCTTCTGTTCCCCTCGGGCTGCACTTCCAATGGCAGCTGTTTGGGTTAGTAATGTTCATTAATCTATTATGTTATAAAGTGAGTTATAAAGAAATCGATTTGCCGGCTTTAAGGGCGCGGCCATGTGTCTGGCCACCACCACCTCCACCTCCTCCTCCTCCACCAAATCCGGCAACACATCCCCTAGGAAAACTCACCTGTCTCAGGTGGAAACGGCAATCGGGATTTATTAGAATACCTCCTGGCAATCAATTGGACCTGCAAATTAACCAATATTGTATAAACTACTTGCACTACTTTCGTTATATTATTACCTATTACCAAAATGTGAGCTGTGTTTTCAAGTCAGGAGAATGTTTGTCAAGTGTTCAGATTTGGTCAATTGGTGCGACACTTTCCTCACAGCCACCTGAATTGCGGAAAACTTGGACAACTGATTTACAACTGCCAAGCTGCTCAACTTGAAAAATTTAAATAATTCCTGGCATTTTATATGCTTAGTCCTGTCAAAAGAAAGCTGAATGAAATATCGATGTGTTATCGATGAATCGCAGGTACAAAATCCTCCAGCCATCGAAGTTTAAATATTAGAAAATAGTTTGGGAAAAACGAATTATCATATGAACAAGTTACAAATTATTATTAACTATTATCTAGTTAACTATATTATCTTTCAGCTATCGATAACAGCTTTTCCAGCTCTAATAAAGGTAAATATCGCTTAAAAGCTCAATATTTACGAAAAAGACATTTTCACACCTGGCACCTTTTGAAAATATATATTTGTCTTATTTTAGAACCAAGTACAATATTTAAGGACTGTTTATAAAACTAAAATACCTCTAACGAGGATTTATATGTATATGTACATGAAAAGGTGTTTTTAAATACGCAAAAATATGCTTTGCAAATATTTGGCTTTATTTTCAATCTGAAGAGTCAGAATATATGACTTTATAGGACTTCAAATAAAATTAAAAATCCAGCTTTGTTAAGCCTAACATAACCCAAATTTGGTTAGAAAAACACAAGGTTCTACATTCTGCTTATCAACTCGGTCGATTTATATTAACAACAGTATAAATATATATTATGCTTGCATCACATGGTGTCGTTTAGTGCTCACTTCCTGCGCTGACCACCACTCAGAATAGTGACGATGCGGATGAATATGTTCAGCACATCCATATAGATCGACATTGAGCTGAAAGAAATTGGCACATTTAATTAGATTTCAGCATGGCAAAAACGAGTAATTAACTTACGCGTTGATGGGATCGAAGGGAGTATAGCTATACTGGGGATGGACCTCAGCACGACGCACCATCCGCTGGGTGTCGTAGAGCAGGAATCCGCTGAACAGGACGAGACCACCGTACAAGGACATGGAGGCTAGACCTGCGGAAAGTAAATTTAAGGGGTTACCACCACTTGCAAAGCCAAAATTTCAGATTTTCATAAATTTACTTTTCGAAACGTACTTAGCTATTTTATACAATCAATATATCATCTAAAAGTACGTATTTTATAAGCATTTTAATTTAAAATTGGTCTTTAATATAAAATCTTTGTTAATAGCGTAGTAGAAAAAGTCTTCGGGGGTAGCTAAGTGATCCCTTTACAAGGATATGAAACGATTTTGGTGATAAATCTAACAAAACAAATAAAATAAAAATCTTGAATAATCATTATTTTTGTGTTTAATTTTTTTTTATAAAAAATTACTCAAAAATTTCCATTTTCATTATAGAAAATAGTAAAGATTTACAATTGCATTGTTATTTGTATTTACAGAAATGCATTGTTTGGACAAAAAAAAAAAGATTTTGGTGTAAAGCATTCTTTCTAGGATCATTAAAAATGAGTAAATTTAAAGAAAATCCTTATTTAAGGTCCCTAAAAAATATACAAATTGTTTTAAAATTTTTGTTTTGAGTCACACTTGAAGGTAAGATTTTTTTCAGCTTAATTTATAAAAATAAAGAACTACAATATTTTTTTAAGTGTTAAATTAGCCAGTTTTTAAAAATATCGGCAGGAAATGTTAATATACTTAGTTAATAAAAAATGGTGGTAAACCCCTACTAGAAATTAGCTTTCTTATCGACTAATTTGTAGACTTACCGGCGCCCAACGCCGTGGTGGGCGGCAGCCACATGGAGGCCAGCGAGGAGGCAAAGACCACGCCCAGGCCGATGGCCAGTGGACCGCCCATGAACAGGAACTTATCGCTGGGGGCACACGCGGCGATCGTGGACAGGCCACCGACAATGCCGCCCGTGTAGAGGGCGGCGCGCGTGAGGATTGGTCCGCCCACGAAGCAGAGGGGTGCGATAACGGCGCCCAGGATGGCGCAGTGCACCGCCCAGGCCAGGTGCTTGGCCCCCAGGCCCGGCTGGTACTCAATGGAGCGGGCCACCGCCCCGCTGCCGATGACCAGCGCCAGCGAAGCAATGGTCGCCTATTTGGGTTAAGGTTGTGTTATGTTCTGTTGTGTCCGGTGTGGAATGTACAGGATGTTTTGAGAGACTCACCACGATGCCGCCACGAGAGGCCAGCTCCAGCAGGCGGTGCGAACGGAAGACCGCCGCAGCAGCGGCTGCGGTCAGGACGCAGGAGCCGCCGAAAAAGGCATAGGTGCTCTGGATGCGATCCCTCACATACTGGGGCCACATGCTGCAAAATGGAAATGGTAAGTTTGACATTTTTGCAATTTATATCGTTTATCTAGTTCTTCATAAACAGATTAACAATGATCAAAGACTGCAGTTGACCAACTTGTGTATATAAAGTGTAATAATTAAGTATAAAGCAACAAAAAATGTTATCTTCTTAAGTACAGCCCTAAATCTATTAATCCTTTTGTTAAATACGCAATTAAATTGTTTTAACAGTTCAAAAAAGTATTTAGGCCACAAATTAATCATGTTGGTTTTTTTTAATGAATTTATAATCTAGGTAGCGCTATTAATTTCAGCAAGACCTCAAAATTTGGTTTAATTAAATTTAGGAATATTGAAAAGTAAACAGATATCAATTTACATCAATTAAAGAGCTTATTTAACAACGTTTTGACTAAAATGGAAACTATTTCAGTTAAATGTTAATATTAATTGTTAATATTAAACAAAAAAGCAAATGATCATATTTTAAAAGAACACATCTAGATGTATTTCCGTAGGATGAAATCTTTACCACTTAAACTGTGGCATATGGGGCTTTGTGGTATTTCATGAAAATGGTTTTTAAGACATCATCTTGAACATACATATGCCCTATAAATTGGTATGGTGCCTGCATATGACGGGTGCATATGCAAGACCCACTCACATGGCGTTGTCGGCGATGCTGGTGTGTTTGCCCAATCCCACGCCGTAGTAGCAGAGGGCGCCCAGTCCCACGGCGGCTGCTCCGGCGGCGGCGCCCTTGCCCATGGAGTAGGCTGAAGAAATCCGGACAGCGTGGGATTAGAATTGGTTACACAAGAAGGGACAACCTATAACCTTACCATTGGCACTCGGTGGACCCATCAGTTTCTCCTTGAGCGAGGGAGTCCTCAGCTGCTGCTGCTCCACGGGAGCACGGGTGCGAACTGGGCCGCGGGCATAGGTGCGCACCACGGAGAGATTGGGATTGGGCCGGAGCAGCTGGGCCGGAGATTGGGCCAGGATTTTGAGGCTCCCAGCGGGACGGGCGGCGGAAAGTGCCAGACGCAGCAACATTCTGGTGTTGTGATGAAATTCGGTTGCACTTCAACTGATTCTCCTCGGCTGATTATATATTTAGCTTGAATTTTGGGCTGTCCTACTTGTTTCCTTAGTGTGTTGTCCAAATAACTATGCCTGTTTCCCGCTTATGCGTTTTTTATACTTTGTTGTTTCGTAGCAATTTCTAGCAATTCGGTTTTAGTGATGACAGCTGGCGTGCGGAAAAACGTATCGATGAGTGACGCAATATATCGATAAGTTCTGTCAATAATCGACAGGGCGCTAAGTTCAAATGCTATTTTAACCATTTTTTCCCTTTAACATTGAATTTAAAGTTTTCCTATTCATAACAAATATTATTCTTATATGCTATTTTCGACAACTTTAAAAATTGTAGATTTTATTTCCATAAGAAACTCAGTTTTGAGCTTAATCTCTTAGCTTAAAAAAATATATAGTCACCAAAAAAATTGCTTTGAACTTCACAAAATTGTATTGTAAGAACTTTGTTAGTTTATATTTCGTCAGATGATTCCGGTCAGCCAGTTAAAAAGATGGGTTTTGAAGCCGATTGGTTACCCTGATTTCAATAAGTTCAAAAAATTTAAATTGCAACAGCCTAACAGCTATTCAAGAGGCTTTTCAACTTTTAAATTAATTACCTAATTAGTGGTTATTCTGTAATAATCTTTGTTTTATTCATCCAACATATCTATTACAGCTGCATTAAATCTAACTAATTCTAAGCTCACACAATCACAATATTAAGGCGAATAACAGTGGGCATTAAGTGGTATTTCCAGGCCACTTTTCACACCTGATATTTTTTCACCGGTGCTGCGGGAATCTGCACCGACGGACGCGTTGATCCCTGTCCGATCACTATCACCTCGGTGAGATGGGAGTTTCGCTGCGTTCCGTAGTGATCGTACGTGTTGGTCTTCTCCATGGTTCCCCCGGCATACGACTCGTAGCTCTTGCACTCGTACAGTGGGCAGCAGCGGGGATATTCCGTATTCGATCCCGGGGGCGCAACTGGTCGGCAGTCACCCTCAGTCAGATTCGGCACCTGGCAACTGGGAATATATTTTTTTATATTTTTGTGGGATATAAAATATCAATCACAATAACGACGGTTATTTTTAGCAATCGTACCAAAAGCACCCTTATTATAGCAGCCTTTACTTTAAAGGATACAAATCTACACTTGTTAAAATTTAGCTTCTACAGAAAAGGGATTTTTTTCCATTTGCGGTGGCAACAAAATTTACAGATTTGTTTTTACTTTATAGGGTCAAAAATAAACTAATTTTACCGGTTACATCCCCTTGGTTTAATACCCCAAATGCACTTTTTTTAAAGAAATGAACTGGTCATTTGTCATATATTGATGTCCCTACCTTTGTTTATTATTATATATGTATGTATGGCCCGTCGAAAATATTAGAAAGATGGGTTACATTTAAATTTTTGGCTTTTTGACTCGCAGGATATGTTTTCGACTCACCTGTCCTCCCAGAGCTGCAGCGATTCCAGGCACTGGACACGGACGCACTGGCCCTGTCGCGTGAAGACCTCGCCTATGTAAAGCTGCTGACCCGTCAGCGTGTCCATGCAGAACTGCTGGTTGTACACATATGCTGGCAAAAGGGGAAAGACGACCATTATTCCAGCAACCACAAATGAATGTCAATGCAAAGTTATGTATTTTAAAAAAAACTAGTCCTAAATAGAATAGCCATTTCTTACGGCGATAGGGCATTGCCGCTTGGCTTCCCCCAATGATCAATGACGTCAGCAGGACTATATATATAATATTGTGGAGTGAATCCATTTCGGAGGACTTTCGATACATTAACAGATCGGCAGACAAAAGTAGCCCGACGTTTGCAAAGTTTGGCGCACAACTGAGATCCGTGCGGTTAATCTTCCTTCATTTTTATATTAAAAAAACACATTTTATAGTGTTTATTTGTATGAAATCACACACTTACGACATTTGCGCGCTTTCTTTACAATAAATTTAACAATTTTTACTCGAATCTGCTGAATGTTTATGCGTACTGGACCACTAACAGTGCGTTTCATAGATATTTAGACGATCATTCCGATTTTTATCAAAGAGTATCAACAAACTGAAATAAATTGACGTGATTTTTAGGGCATAAAATTATATACTTTTTGAAGTGTTTTTAAATCGCCATTTCCTTCTGTGACAGATACGACTACGACTTTTAGAATAAGATAAAAAGAAGAATTGCATTAATATAATAAAAAATCCTATTTGTTTAAATGTCTTTCAACAAAATGGTAATCATTCAAAAATAAAGTTCATTGGTTTTTTTTTTATTATCATTCATGCTTTCGGTAAATTTGTAGAATATTTTAATAATACCTAAGGACTTACAGCTATGAAACGCACTCTACAATTCTGTGCTTATCGCCTCGCGGCAATTAAGGAAAGAACAACAACAACGATTCATAGCAATATGCAAAAAGAAACAAATATCGGCCAACAGTGTGTGTGTGTAAAGTACAAATGGACGTCTGACCTATTGTTTATCAGCCAGAATACTTATATTCCCCATGAACAGCTGTGTTCAGAAAAATAGCACCAATTGAAAAAGTATTATTTCTTCGGAGAAAATTTTAAACTTGATTATTAGAATTAATTTTTTTAGTTAGGAATAATTTGTACTTGAAAATTATATTAACTTAAAGTTTTCAACAATCAAAATATAAATAAATTTATTGGAATTATATGGAAATGATTTAATTGCAATATGTGCATTTTTTTTTTTGGTTGATAAATAATAACCTTAAAAGGGTTTTATTAAATCGACCGCTGCTGTAAATTTCTACATGCACTGGCATTTTAAAGTTCAATTTTAAGAATTTGTTTATGTTTTGATTTGGATCGCTCCACCGCTGGCTCCTGGCGATCATCCAATGCCATTAAAGCCATTATGCAGACAGTCGGGCACTGGGGCACGAATGACTCACTACTAGAAAAAAAGCATTCCCAAGAGTTTTGCATTTATATTAAGGTGCTTTAAGCAAAGTCCGAATGTATTAATATGGCCAAATATAAATATTACCTATGTAAATTTTGATGGTAGCTAATCGGTTTGAGTAAAAAGTTACACAAAATGGATTTTTACCAGCGCAGGTAAAAAACTATGTTCTTATACAGTTGATTAAAGAAAATAGTCACTTGTTATCATCATAAGCAGTTTGAATTTTTTTTAATAAAGTCAATATCCATGCTACAAGCCAGTGCTCAGATTGAAATTCATTTAACATACAGTATTTCCGGGATTTTCCCGTTTTCGAACAAACGGCAATTTGATTCACATGTGACGGCTGTCTAATTAAATGTATAACACGTAACCGGTAAGCGGATTCATTGAGAATCTCCGGGGGAGATAAGCCCTCATTCCATCCCAAGTGGCTAATCAGTGCGTCGTCCAATCAATTCTAGAATTTTTCAATCGATTAGAGCGATTTCGATGACCTCGACGACCGCGGGTGAAATTCTGTAAAGAAATGCGCACACGAGTGCATCTTGGATGTCTATGGGACATCTTTTCCGGCTGAAAAATCCGTAAGCACGCTACTTGAAGTTCAAATCGGAAACGGAAACCGTCACGAAACCCTTTACTTTCCCTTCCTTTCTCGGTTCAATTTAAGCAGCTTCAAGTTTTAGCGGAGTGAGTCATGATTTGCAAAAACTTGTGTTTAAAAAAGTTGCATATTTTTTTGGCGTTTAAAATACTTAAAAATTCTGTATATTGCATATTTATCGGCTCAAAAGGTTTAAACAAATGAAGATCTTTTGGCTGATTCAAAAAGCTTTCGACATGTTTTGTATTTGGAAGTAAATATTGGCAGTTTGTCATTAAAATTAAATGCGCCTAAACTAATTTTATATATTAGTATCTACTTTTTTTGTGCAATTTAATATTTCGGTCTATTATAGTAAATGTGAAATATGTTTTGAAGTGGATATCAACTGACAAAAGTAATTCCGAAAAAAATGTCATTCCAGCATCTATAATTAATCCATTAAATTCATTATTAATTACTTAAATTAAGCAAGTGCTTAAGAATGTATTTTTTCTTTCTGCGTTCAAAGCTTTTACTTTTTTGTTATTTTTCAAAGGAATACACTTCGAGCTATTTCTTTCACAAAATCTTTGGAAGACTTATATTCTCTTTTGTGGAGGTTCATTCCTGATTGAATTTAATTATTCGTGAGCGTCAACTGTTGCATGTGATCAATTAGCTTCAATAATCAATTTAAAAGTAATGTTAGGGCTTAGTTAAATGTGTTCATAGTGAATCAGCTGAAACATTTAAATAAATTTGCCATCGCTTTTATTTATTGGGACATATAACTGCAAAAAGCGAACAAGCAAGTCGATTTGCCAATGGGAGAAATTTGACTGTGTTTTATATGTGGGAAAAATAAAAAGAAAATTTATGTTATCGGAAATTAATTTGTGGCCCAGCCAAAATGAATCTTGTTTAAACATAACGAAATCTTTTTTTAAATCTTCATTTCATAAACTATTACCGAATCCAATTTATCAAAAATGTCATTAGTTTAAAAGTTTCTGGATTTTATTCTTAGAAATACTCTTAATTTTTAAAATAATAAATATGCCCCCTGAAAATAATCGAGTTTTTGGTGGCGCCATCTGCCTGAAAGTTGCCATTAATGCTCATTACTTCTAAAATAATGTCCGATTTGAGTAATTTTTTTTATGAGGCGATGGATATTGACTGAATAAACACATACAACTGCATAACTGATTTCTGTCAAATCTCAGAGTGCAATGAAAGACTTTCGCGAGTGAGAGTGGGCGTGGCCCCATTTTGAAATAAACTTGCGCTGCGTGTGCATATCTAAAATCTGCATTTTAAATCCCTAATCTCTAGCTTTTATAGTTTCCGAGATCTCGGCTTTTATAGTTCAAGTCATTTGTTGATCCTGATCAATAATATATATATAGTATAGGGTCGGAAACGCTTCCTTCTACCTCTTACATACTTTTTAACGAATACACTATACCCTTTTACTCTACAAGTAACGTGTATAAATAAATATATGTATAACATATATATTTATACAGTTAAAATAGAGCTTGGGTTTCCCAGTGATCTTATATAAAAGTAGAAATGGTTATTCATAAGTGTGTTTAATGTAGGGCTTTGCCAATCGACTAATGTTGAACTTGACTCAGAGAGAAAAAGAGTTTCAGGGGTTGCCCATGCCCATGACGTGATCGTGACCGTGGCTGCGTCACCAAAAAAAAAAAAAAAGAGCGCCGAAGATCAATGGGTTCGCATGGTTTTTTCACAGCTCGTCTCGGTTTCGGTTTCGGTTTCAGTTTCATTTGTATTGTTTCGGTTGCATTCGGTTTCCGATTCTCAAACTGGGGGTTGGACCGGCCTGGACTGGACTTGGACTTGGGGCTTCGAGGTTCGCGGTTCGCGGTTCGAGCTTGGGGGGCTTGGTTAAAGCCCGCCGCTCGCCGGCAAATCAGTTCTGCTCCGATCGCGCCACTGCGCACTACGTGTCGCCGCTCATATACTCAGTTTCTGTTTTTCAGTTTCTGTTTCTGTTTCTGTTTTCAGATATTCTGATATTCAGATATTCAAATAATCAGATATTCAGATATCTGCGACATTTCGTCGAGTGAGTTTACGATGCGCTCTTAATCTCCATCACACAATATATATATATATTTATTCACTTAAACACACTCAACGATGACAAATGTTTGACAGAAAGTACACAGAAAGTACAAATGAAATTTGAATATTTTAATGCCATATCCGTCCGAATCGATCGTATTTTTTTCTCGTGTGCAGTGTGCAGTGTGTGTGAAGTGTCTGTAGTTAAGTCGAGGCAACAAATGCAACAATAAAATGCAATTAAGCTGCTCAAATCAACAATAAATTGAATTAAACCGCGTCAACTGCGCTTAACAACTTCAACAACGAGCTGAACGAAATGTGGGTGAGAAGAGTTTAGGGGCTCCATCACTCCGGTTTCTTCTCCGCTTCTCTCCGGTGACATTTTGACTTCCAGTGTGGTCGATTAATATTATGTATATTTAATATACATTCGAACCATCCACCACCCCCTTTAACTAATTAATGGCGAACCGCTGGCCGGCATTTGCATACTTTGATGCAATTAATCCGCTGTGATCTTTCATGTTTTCACTATTTTCGCTCGGCTTATTCAATTTTATTTTCAATTTATTTTTGCCTTTTATTTTTTTTTCTTCTCTCTGGTCTAGTCTGTTCGGCGAGCGATTTAATTAACATTTGAATAGTGTTGTTGTTGTTGCCTGGTAAATATGAAATTAAAGTGCTATTAACTATTATTTTTTGTGCGCTGTGTGCGTTGAACTTGCGGCAAAAAAGGGATTTCCGTTTTCGAAAGAGACTCCGCTCGATTATTCTCCGTCCGGCCAATGTGTTTGCATCTTAATGAGGATAAATTTGTTATGGCCGTTCCCCTTGTTGTAGTTTTGGTTATTGTTTTTGTTATTGTTGTTTTAAGCTGTTGTTTTAGTTGTTGTGGGCGGCCAAAAAGGGGGCGTGACTTATTGGCCATGCATTACGCCATGTTAATTGAAACTTGTCGCTTGGCTAGTTGATTATGCATACTGAATATTAATTGGACCATGGCCATGTCCTGTGTATGAGAAACAGCGAACTGGATGTGTTGTTGTTTTTTGGGGGAGGGCGAAGTTCCTAAACACAATTTGAGATCATCGGGATTGTTGGCTTATCGATCGACGTTGCGAATGTTCATTGAACCTTTGAGCTGCCCGCATTTGAAACGAGTTGTTTGCGATTTATCTAATTTTTTGGTAAGGGTATATCAGCTCGGGAAAGTATTTTGTAGTTCTTAGTGGTTTTAAAAACGTCTGCATCGTAGATAAAACATTAATCTGTTCTCAAGGTAGTGCATATGAATCTGTTAAGTAAATACCTTTTTATTTGTTCTAGTATAAGCAAGCAATTATTAAATTAAAATACTTTCTAACTGCTAGTCTTTGTAACATTTCATCATCAAAATAATTATGATTTAGGGTTTAGCAAATATAACTGCTATATTGCAATTTGTAAGGGCAAAATTAGCACATTGTAATTACAGTACTTGCGTTTCTATTTATTCGACAGCATTTGGCATAATAACATATTTCAAATATTTGTAAATTAATAGGTTGGGGCACTGTTGTAGTTGTGATCACCTTGACGAATTGTATGCCTAATAAATCAATTATTTTAAACGAAACAGGTATACAAAATTTGTATTAATCAGTTGAGGGAAACTAGTAATGTATATAGCATGGTGATTAAATGTATGATACATTTTTTTGTTAATTGAAACAAATTTCAGTTTAGTTCTTAAACTGATTTCCATTATTTACGATCTTTCATGTACGCGTAATTTGCATATTTACATATGTATCTTATAAAATAAAAAGTGAGGAATAGAGTATTTGAAAGTTACTTTTAATAAACTTTGTTAGTCCCTTTCTCGTTCTGTGTTATTTTTTTAAATTTACATAACATGGAAATTACCTGATGAACTTTACATTTCCCAATGAATTGGTTTTTTGACTTTGAGATTTGATTTTTAATAGTATTTGTGTGTGTTTTTGCTCCCCCTTCTCTTTTATTCACTTTCTTTCTCTGACTTTGGTTCTGTTTATGTTTTTGTTTTTGTTTCAGTTTCGTTTTCAGTGAAAAGAGGCGCTAAAATGTAAATTCAAACGGAGAAAGAACAGTAAATTGAGTAGTACGCGATAAGAACTTTCGACTGTCGACTTCAATGACTATGTTTTGGCATCAAAATGTAGATCAACCGGCGGATCAGGAGAACAAACAGCAAAGTAATGCAGGTCCCATGAAGAGACTGAACATTAGCTTTAATGTGAAGATCGCGGTGAATGTGAACACCAAGATGACCACCACCCACATAAACCAACCGGCATCCAATGTACATTCCCAATCCGCCGTACCCAGCAAAATCGTGGTCCATCAGCAGAGCAGCACCTTCGATCTTCGCCAGCAATTGGCCCGTTTGGGTCGCCAGTTGACCAGCGGTCAGGATGGTCACGGTGGCATATCCACGGTGCTGATCGTCAACCTCCTGCTGCTCATTCTCCTCTCAATCTGCTGCGATGTCTGCCGATCGCACAACTACTCGGTGCATCAGAGTCCGGAACCCGGCATGAAGGACCAAATGGGCCTGTTGCGGCCCAAACTGGACAGCGATGTGGTGGAGAAGGTGGCCATCTGGCACAAGCACGCCGCAGCAGCACCGCCGAGCATCGTAGAGGGAATTGCCATCAGCAGTAGGGCACAGTCATCCGTAGCTCCAGTTTCGGATCCGAATCCGAATCCCCCAGAGGAGCATCATGGAGTCGACGAGCGGGTGGTCCTCGAACGAGTCACTCGTGACTGCGTCCAGCGATGCATCGTTGAGGTGAGTATTTATAAGCTATTATGACTAATTTTTAAGTTATTTAACTAACCCAAAGAAAAGTTGTTTATAAAACTAAACAAAAATACAATAAAAAAAAGAAGTGTCAGTATCAATTAGTTACTCACAGGTGAACAAAAACGTTTAATTTTAACCATTTAACAATGTGTAATTGTAAAACGGTAGTTTTTTTTCTTGCATGCAAACATATCGAAGTGAAATGCCCAGTATTAAGAACAAATGGAATTTCATCAAAACGAGTATCATTTTTTTCCATGTTTTTTATGTGAGGGACAGATTTTGTCAGGTTGTTCAGTCCAAAAATTTTGACAATTTTGTTAAATTGTTAATGTGCATTTTTGATCATTTCAAATATGTTTGTTACTTACAAATGTTTTATATTTGAGTTGTTATATTTATTTTTGCAGTGACTTAATTTAATTTTCTTTATTCTATATCTTTGTCTTCTTTAAGTCAATCTATTTCAATCAGAAGTGAGAGTTTTTAGAGTAAACAGAATAGATTTACGTTTAAAAAACTTTATCTCTGTTATTTATCAATACATTTTCTTATCTTTTCTAGTTATTAATAGAATATCTTTTTCCCTGATAGTGTTTTTTCAAACATTCATAACATTAGAGTCGACAACCTCTTTTATAATTATAATTTAGTAATAGCAACAATTTTTGAAATGAATATATTTTAAATTCTTTTGATATTAATTATCCATTTTTTTTGCCATATCCCAGGCGGTTTTTGTGATGTATTATTATGCTTATTGCGTGGCAGTGTCAAAATATGTGACATTTGCACAAAATATGAAACAAAAAAATGCAATGCCTCAGGGCTACTCCATCGTCCATCCATCATTTGTCAGCAAAGAAAGCGACACTTGGAGTACGTAATGTTTTCCTCTAGTTTTGCATATGTCAACGATATAATCAGAAAACAATCTGAACAAGTGCAATGCGGCGAAATCACGTGGCCCACAGCAAAAAATATGTAAAAATAAAAAAGGTCAACTCTTTTCAGACATTCACTGGCCAGATTATTCAGTTGGGTTGAATGAATTTCCCGAGCATTCACATTCAGTGGCCGTTAATCGCTCACTTACACGCGCTGCAACGGCTAATTAAATGATATGTATAATTGAAGATCGTCAAGTCGGTGATTGCGTGGTTGTGGATGTGGATGTGGATTTGGATTTGGATCCATCCCACGATGTGGATGTGGATGTAAATGTGGATGAAATGCCATGCCAGAGCTGACATTTCAATTTGCCACCAACTCGCTCACCAGATCGGGATTAGAATCTTTCTCATTATTTGGGTTACCTCAGCTCCTCGGCTTTATTGCAATTTGCATTCTGAGTGGGCGTGTGTTTAACTGGCATTTGTGCGATGTCGCCTGTTTGTACAGCGACACCATGGCAGCCGATATTTAATTTAGTTCAATTCTATATTTCACTCATTTCCCTCTTAAATAAACATTTATTATTAATGCGCTTCTGGTTGAATCCTTTGGAGAGCTTAATTAAAAAGCTTAATAATGCATGTTCGTGTTCATGTTTTAATTGCAGCTGGTTGATGTGTTTAACTATATGCGGTGTTAAATACAAGTGCAACTTTATACTCTTAAATTATGCACATAATTACAAATGCTTTGGGCTTCCCAAACGTGATTTAATCGTCTGAATTCTTTGTTAAATTAATGATTGAAGTTTATTATTTATTTTCCATCGTTCCTTCAGATTTACTAAAGATAGATATGTATTACGTTCCTTGCGTTAAATTATTCATTTTATTTCTAATTATACATTCTGTTTGCCATTGTCCACTATTTACAGAAAACTTCAGACCCATTTTATTTATTTTTATTTTATTATACATACGCTTCAAGTATTATAATTTGAAATTAATGCGTACCATTCTTGTAACTTAATATGAAAAATTAAAATAAACCACAAGCGATTTTCTGTTTGGAATCATATTTTGAGGCGCGTGATTATTTTCGGTCGTTGAAAAGTTAATGCGTATAAATATTAAGAGGGATAGGCAATCATATCAAACTATATGTTTATAAATACTGACTTCAAATATATCGCTGTGGGTATCTTAAATAATTTTTAATTGAATATTAATATATTATTATTATTATATTAAAATCAGGTGATAAACAAGGGATGATTTTTGTACATAAAAAAACATGGGGTTTCAGATAGTAATTACATCAAGTTCCGCAGTATTTCGATTCATTTACTGAAATGCACGAGTATGCGCTAATGTGCATGGCAGTGAGTCGGCATTTCTGCATCCATATATTTCCCAGTGCAAATGTACGAAATGTACGGACAGTAATTACTATATTATCGGAGAGTGTGTAATAGGAGTAGGCTGCATGGTAATCTGTTTCTCGGCTTGCACTTCATTCATTAGCAAAGCGCCATTTTAGTAATCTGCAATTCGACACTCGAGTTACACCAGCCCATCGCCAATTAAAATTAATGATAACTGAACGATATCTGGGATTCCTAGTAATTTGCTGGCAACAATATGGGAACGGATTGAACCTCAAGCTTACAGCTTTTAAATATACAAATATTTATTTGTTCACTTTCCAACATCACATCTTGCATTTATTTTTTTTTAAGTTTCACTGATTTAATTATACATTTAAACAAATATTGTAAGAACAATTTGCTGTTAAGGTAACAATTCTATTATCTTTTATGCATTTTATATTAAATAAAATATTAAATCACTTTTAAGTTTGCATATTTGTGCCAAGCTCAACTTCAAATTACAAACTGAGTTCTTAGTCCAAATTTTAATTAAGATTTCGAGTTGTATCTATAACTCCAACTAATCATTTTTGCTGGTCACTCTTCTCTGGACTAAACTAGACGAAACCTCAACACTCATCCGGTAACTGGATTTCGTATAACCTAGAAAGCCAATGCGAACAAAAGAAATTTTATTAAGATGTTTTGCCTTGCTGAATTCGAGAGTGAGCAAAATGTTTAGTCAATTTATGTGTAGGGGTATATGTAGTAGGTAGTCCTACAATTGAGGCCCAATTAATAAGAACGACAAAATTTGAGCAAACTTTGTAACTTGTTGGTGAGCAGATTTATTGAAAATGAATAATGCTAAATATTATATATCTTTTTGTAATCAATTAGCATCTATTTAGTTGTTTTCGTTCTCGCAAATTCTTCAAATTTATTTTTAATTATTGATCCTTGATTTGTCTTTGTTTTAAAATAAACTAAAGCTTTTAAAATTATTGGGGGACGCATATAGTTTGAAATTAACCAATATTAAACTTTTCTTATTTTCGTAAAAACACTTTTCAAAGTTATTTTCCCATATTTTAACAGTAATTTTTAAGGGATACTGAAAAATGAAAAAATGAATTGTGTTCAAAAAATAATGAAAAGTTTTTTTGAAAATAATGGATTGGTTCGGTAAGGAAAAGTGCAGCCTTGAGGTGGTTTAGTTTTGAAGCCCTTAACAGACTTATTGAAATTATCATTTATTTGCGAATATTCACTATACTATAATTTTAAGCGATGCTGTGTGTGCCCGCCTGTTCATCAGCGCACAAGTGTAATTTCTTTGGCTTGCTTTTCCAGAGCCTGATGGCAGCAACAACAATGGCACAATAATGGTGTCAATAACACACCAACCCAGTCTGGTGGCCTTACCCCCCGCCCCGCCCTCTTTTCAGTGTGTGTGTGTTTGTGTGGGTAGGTTTCCGAGTTAATGTAATAGAAATTGTACAACAAAAGATGAGCAATGACGACATGAAAACCCCCAATGCCAATTAGTCTCGAGCAGTGGTGCATTCAGGATTTGATTGTAAGGGGGGTTTTTGTTTTTATTAAAATGATTAGTTACATATTTTTAGAATACCACTGTTTTCTATCGCTTTTTATCCCAAAAGGGGGTCTTAAGCCCCCGCTCCCCCAATTCATTTTAGATCCGCTCATGGTCTCAAGCTTTCCCTCTTTTCTTTTCTGTGCAGAACGAGAGAATTCTCGTTCTCAAGAGTTATTTCTGTTTGTGAAAAAAGCCAATCAAGCTAAATTAATATTATATTACGTAGAATTCTAAATTAAATTGACGCGTGTGCGAAAAAAAAAGGAAAGTACAAGCACCAGAAAAATACTTTTCGTGTGTGTGTGTGCATGTGTGTTTTTGGTTGAATGCGGGAAATCCGTGTGCGTGAGGGAAAATCCCTTGGTAATTGCTAGTCCATTTAGCAAGCCAAGCCGAAGCAACACAATTAACAAAGTTGGCCATTTAAGGAGTTTGTAATTGGTGCACGGGGCAGCTCCAAATGCGCTAAATTGTACTTTAAGTGCTTGCTTTCTCGTTTGGGGGAACAACTCAACGGATTGTGCACTTTGTGGGCCAAAGCTTAAGTAGAGATTAGTTTTCTCTCACACGAAACACACGAAATTTAAACAATACACTTAATGGAATTTTAATTATAAATCTTGTAAAATCAGTTTACTTTAATAATGTTTTCGATGCCTTCTTATTGCACTTTTTGATTTCCTGAGAATGGTAATAGTTATTAAAATTTAATTTTAATTGTATTATAATTAAGTTTACACGTATATTTGTAGCGCTAGTCATGTTGAATTTGTTGATACAAACTTATTTAAACAGACATAGATTTAAAACCATTACTAAATAAAATTATTTAAACTTTTAATACATAAATAATGGTTCAATAAGATCATTTTAATTGAGAATTTTATTAAAAGGCTACAAAAAAATAACTTAGATAAACAAATAAGAATAAATTGTATGAAGAAACATCATAGCTTAAATTAGCAAAAACTAAAATGTAGCATTAAACTTTCTGCGTTTAAGATTTGTAGATTATAGTTTCTCTGAAGTTTTTAAATCAGTTTCAATATTGTAAGATTGTTCATTGTCTCAATTCTTATTTGGCGGCCACAAAAATGTTTTCTGTTCCAGTTTGTTAACTTTAGAATGCTTTTTTTTAATGGTTTCTTAGGCCAGTTTGTTTTTTAATGTCTTGCGAATAGTTGTTTTTTCATTCCAACTATCATCTTCGAGTTTTGCTTAGTTGACCCCGTTTTGAGCCGGTGCGTTTAACCCTTGGCAGGCCAAAGTCAAGGGTATGCAAATAGATTTCGGCTCTCAAGAGATCTCCATGGCTCACGTGGCAAACTTGTTTCTATCAAATTTATGCAGCATCAGCGGTTCTCGGAAATCTTATGTCAATGCAAAAAATAAAAACAATATATACATAGATAGATATGTATATGTATATGTAAACAAAGCACATTTAATCAAGAGTATATTTCTATGTTTATGTTATGCGCGAAGTCCGAAGTCTTTCCCTGCTCCCCAATGATAATTGATCGAAATAATTGAGCCATTGGCATTGGCACAGAATTCGCATTTATATTGTCATTGCTATTGTTATAAATGTGGTCTCATTCGGCAGTGTTTTCCCATACAAACTTGCCGCAACTTCCGTTCCCAAGGGCCCAAAATAAATAAAAACTCGAAACTAATTGGCTTTCACATTTTTGATTTTTTTCAGGAGGATCTGTTTCTGGACGAGTATGGGATACAGTGCGAGAAGGCGGACAACAGCGACAAGTGCTACAAAACACGGGTAAGTCAGAGACTTCAGGGAGCCAGTGGTGAAATGGGATATGGGATATGTGGTGTGGTCGTTGTGGGGTAACCCGACACCTCTTTTCTCGCTCCGGGCTAACCACTTCTGTTAGCAGTACACTCAGAACATTCAGGGTCAATTGGACACGAACTCAAAGTGCATTATCCGCTGCCAGTCGTTCTCCCTCTCCAGACCACTGAGGAAGCCACCGAACAGGAGCTTCAGGGGCTCCCTACGGATGGTCTCTGCCCTGGTCCTCGGCTCCTTGTCCGTCCGTTTCTGCAGCGGATTACTTGCCTGCATCATGCAGGTCATGACTGGACTATCCAGTCGGGCCAATTCACACTTTACGATCAATTTTACCAGCTGCTTGCATTGCTACTGAGCTGTAGTCTAGTAAAAAAATGAATTTGTACTTTAGTTAGATGTGTAACGTTAGACTTTTAAGTAACTGACTTATGGCGCTCGGATTGAAAAACATATTAGCGTAGTTATCAGGAAGTTTTTGTTGCCTTTGCGGTGGCTTTTCTATTTTTCTATTTCATGGTAGCTAAAATATTCAACAAAACAATGCCTTTAGAACTTTGTTTCTGGGATACTTTGAATATGAAGTTTATATAAAAAATGAATAGATTAAGTGAAATATACAAACTTAAGGATAAATAATATTGAGATGCCTTAATCTTTGCAACCCAGAATTGTATTTTACTCTATCATGATTCCAAAAAATAGAAATAAATGAACAACAATAGGTACAGTAGATACTGTATCCACCATGACGTTGGACATTAATTATTTTTGCATTTTTATGTAAACATGGCTTTTAGAATGAACTCAGCTTAATAGCAGAGGAAACTTTTTCATTGTTAAAAATTTAATAGCGTCTGTTTATTACAGTTTGCTATAAATGTATGTAGCTATATTTGTTGCTCTTAATTTGTGGCATTTACGGAATAGTAGACATGTTATCTATATTGAACAATGCTCAATGTGTTATTCATTAAGAACAAGTGGCCTACACTTACAAGTGGAATCCGTTTTGTTTCGCATGAAAATAAAAATCGAGTTATAATTATAACAAATTTATATTTGTGCATTATTTTTGTATATCAGAAAATGTTTTAAATCTTAAATCGGTCTGTGAGATTTTTTTCATTTTATAAATAAATAAATTATTGATTGCCTTGTATTCTTGACTGCATTCTTATACATTTTTGATAGACCCTGTTTGTTTGATGTTTTTCTTAAATTAAATATTCTTTCAATTATAACTCAAAAAATGTCTTCCTTCACCAAAGCAATAATTAAATGAATTGAATTCAAACAGATTGAAAACGTATATATTTTGTTCCGTTTTCACAGTGCACCAAGGGCTGTGCCCAGTGGTATCGCGCCCTCAAGGAGCTGGAGTCCTGCCAGGAGGCCTGCGTAAGTAGCCCATCCAGTCGTAATCCCTTCACCCATCATCTCCGTCTCCACCAAAGATCACCCCTATCGCTGACCCCGTTGTTTCCCCCTTTTAACCCGTTGTCGTCCGCAGTTGTCGCTGCAGTTCTACCCGTTCGACATGCCCTGCATCTCGTCCTGTGAGATGGCCCAGCGGGACTACTGGCATTTGCAGCGACTGGCCATCAGCCACCTGGTGGAGCGGACGCAGCCGCAGCTGGAGCGGGCTCCGCGGGCGGACGGCCAGGCCACGCCGCTCACCATCCGCTGGGCAATGCATTTCCCGGAGCAGTACCTGGCCAGCCGACCCTTCAACATCCAGTACCAGTACGTGGACCACCACGGCGAGGAGCAGGACCTCGAGCAGGACGATCAGGATCTCTCGCAGGATGCACCAGTGGCTAGTGCCTGGTTCAACCTGGCGGACTACGACTGCGATGAGTACTACGTCTGCGAGATACTGGAGTCCCTCATACCCTACACCCAGTACAGGGTAAGTTGTAAATGGAGTTACCTTGAAATCATATACAGCCTATATATAAGCCACTCATCTGCAGTGTTAGGGGGCATACCTAGGTACACTTTTTTTCCTTATACCTTGATATCATATACAACTTCTATACAAGCCACTCATCTGCAGTGTTGGGGTGTACCTAGGTACATTTTTTAGTACCTTATACCTCACCTAGCTAAATTCTTAGCTTGATACCACTAAATTCAATTTATATTATTTTCGCCACCATATGCTAAAATAAAATATGAAAATTTCACTGCAACTTAAAGATTCGTTAATTGAAATGATATGCGAGTTATAGTTGTGTTGTTTTTTTTTACGTGTTTCTACAACCAGAATTGCCAAAGCGTTTAAAATATGTTATAATTATAAAACTGCAACTTCGAGAAGAACCTATTGACCTCAAAATGATAAATAAAAAATAAAAGTAAAAAAAGTAATTCAAAAATGTTTTTTTTTTCTGTTTCAAACTTTAGGTAAGGAACATAGATACTTATACAAACAAGAAGGAAAGCAAACTTCGGCAAGCCGAAGTTCATATACCCTTGCAGCTATTGCATCAATTAAATACTTTTGAAAACATTTAAATTATGATTTACTTGAGTATGTGCTAAAAAAAAACATTGAAACTATGATGATTTGCAGCTCAATTATTAGATAGTAATTTATATATTTTTATTATTTCTATGGGAGCTATATGCTATAGACGTCCGATTTTGATAAAATTTATACCATAATTCTGAAATAATTAAACATTGCTATATGTCGAAGAACTAAACAAAAAATTAAAAAACAGAAAAGTTATAATTTTTTTTCATTTATTTTTCCGATTGTTCCTATGGGAGCTGTATGCTATAGTCGTCCGATTTTGATGAAGTTAAAACCGTAATTCTGAAATATTAAACCATTACTATATCTCGAAGAACTAAACAAAAAATTAAAAAACAGCAAAGTTATAATTTTTTTTCATTTATTTTTCCGATTGTTCCTATGGGAGCTATATGCTATAGTCGTCCGATTTTGATGAAATTTAAACCGTAAATCGGAAATATTTTACCATTACTATATGTCGAAGAACTAAACAAAAAATTAACAAAACAGCAAAGTTATAATTTTTTTTCATTTATTTTTTCCGATTGTTCCTATGGGAGCTATATGCTATAGTCGTCCGATCCGGCTCGTTCCGACTTATATACTACCTGCAATAGAAAGACAACTTTTGGGAAAGTTTCATGCAGATAGCTTTAAAACTGAGAGACTAGTTTGCATATAAACGGACGGACAGACGGACAGACGGACGGACAGACGGACGGACAGACGGACATGGCTAGATCGACTCTACGAGAGATGCTGATCAAGAATATATATACTTTATAGGGTCGGAAACGTCTCCTTCACTGCGTTGCAAACTTCTGACTGAAATTATAATACCCTCTGCAAGGGTATAAAAATGGTGTATCCTTAAATTTTTAGTACTTATTTTCGCAACTAATAAATAAAATATAGCCTAAATGTTTATTGTTATAATTTTTTTAATAATTCTAAAAAAATTAATATTTTAATACAAAGAAAAAGTGATTGTAGAGGGAAAGCCCTTGATTTGCATTTATTGACCTAAGCCCAAAAAATATACACCTTTTGATGTGACACAAAATTAAATCTTTAAATTACAATATTTAAGCAGAAAAGGTGATTGGAAAAATGACGATCATAATTTACTAATGGAGAAGCTTTGTTTAATATCATTTCGTTTGCAGTTCCGTTTCGAGCTGCCTTTTGGCGAGAACTCTGACGAGGTGCTCTACTCCCCGGCCACGCCCGCCTACCAAACGCCCCCCGAGGGCGCGCCCATCTCGGCCCCGGTCATCGAGCACTTGTTGGGCCTGGACGACTCCCACGTGGCAGTCCATTGGCATCCGGGTCGATTCACCAATGGACCCCTCGAAGGATACCGCCTGAGCTTGAGATCCTCCCAAGGAAACCTCACAGCTGAGCAGGTAAGCCATCTATTATTTTATAAATTTATGAAGGAATTTCCCGAATATAGGCAAAAAATAACATTTACGCTGTTGAGATATATAAATAAAATTGTAATGTCAAAAAATAAATATCTAACCATTGAATTCAAAGTTGTATATTTAATATCCAAAATAAATATGAAAACATAATATTAAATACAATGCATATTAAACTGCATTATTAAATATTAAAATGTTTTAATTAATTTTGAGTATATTAAATTTCAAATTGTTCCTATTTGATTTGAATTCATATCATTTGAGTTCAATATGGCTTAAATTTAGATAACATTTTCAGATATTAAAACTAATTCCGTAAATAGTCAATGATAAAATTAAGATATTTTCATATTTAAAATAACTAAATTTTAATTGTTTTCTTTTTTACCAGTGTAAAAGAATTAGTACACAAATGTTCTGAAATTCCCTACTTTCAGCTGGTTCCTGCGGGACGAGGTAGCCTAGTCTTCTCCCAGCTGCAATCGGGCACCAATTACACGCTGGAACTGGCGATGATCAACAAACAGGGCGAGGGTCCACTGGCCACGGGGTTTGTGGAAACGCATGCCTCCCCAAGTGATAGACCTGTAAAGGATCTGACTGGGGGTGTCCTGCTGGCAGGACGAAGGGCTGTCATGTGGCAGTCCCTGGAACCGGGCGGCGAGAGCTCGATGATCTATCAGTCCCAGGAGGAACTGGCTGATGTGGCCTGGTCACAGCGAGATCAGCAGTTGTGGCTGCTAAACGTCCATGGGGAATTGAGCAGGTAACGAGCATCAATGTTATAAAGCTTTTATATACACCCAGAGAAAAACCAAGTATTAAAATGAAACATTAAAATATTTGAATGTAACATTGTTTTTCAAAATATAAACTTACTTAAGTTAAACTAAAAACATGATCATGTAATTATTAACATATTTAATTGGTTTATTAAATAGAAAAATTGTAGATTTAATTTTTTTTTAATTTAAAACTACATTATTTCATACTTAAAAAAAAATGAATGGGGCTAAATCAGTACTGAAAATATTTAATTCAAAGTGAAAGTATTTGCAATTATCATGATTTTTTCGGTGGGCGAAAAATTAAAAAAAATTTAATATTTAATATAACTAAAAGCTTCAAATCAAAATATATTTAAATTGATTGCAAAATATTTGGATTAACTACGTTTTTTTACCAGGGTTCATAGCTGAGATAATGAAACAATTATTGCTTGGATTCTTGCTTTTAAAATTCTGCAAAAACCAGCCATAAAAACACCATTTGGATTTTGTAATATTTTTTCACAAAATATTCAATATATTAACATATTATATTGGAGAAAAATTTGACTTGTAGGAATTTATATTGTAAATTATTCTCTTACCAATCAAATTGATTATAAAATCTTTAGGTTGATCTAAAGCGATTTCTCAGTCAAAGAAACAAAATACTTTGTGTTTTAATACCAGTTGGATTTTTATGAAAAAATAACTAAGCGCAGTATGTCGATCCTATTTCGCTTTGAGCTACACAAGCATATTTGCTAGAACGGAAATTGTTCTCGTAGAAATTTCTCTTATAACTTGAAGTAAACAAACAGTATTCGCTATGTACGACGACGCTGTGGAGCCCATGGATGTGGATGATCCAGAGGATCTGAAGGCCCAAGTCGACGCACTGCATAGCAACAATCCGATACGATGCATTTTTTTGTGGCCATTAGTGAGCATACCGTATTACCCCAATTATTTCAAGACTCTCGAGGATGACAACCCAGGACTGGATACCAGCAAGTGGTGTGTCATAAGCATGATACCGTGGCAGTTCACTCCACTCGATAACAATTGCATCCTTAGCGACGACTTTGATATCTATGCCAAAGTGGATGTGGAGAGCGCAGAGTTTATCCTTAAAAACTCCTGTCAGCTTCGATACCAGGGCTATTACCTAACGGTTAAATTAGACCTGGATTAATAGGGATACTGGACGCTAAAGATGTTACAAAATTGTACAGAGGGCAAGATGGTTTCAGTTCAAATCGTTATCAACTTACACAATATTTCGGCGTTCTTATTATTAAAGGTTAAATAAATGTTAGCTAATAAATATAAAATTCTTATAACTGGGGAAATTCGAGTGACTTGTTAAAGTCTTGGCTACACTGGTACAGAAAACGTAGTAAATGCAAGTTTTTTTATTAAATTTAAATATTTGTCGCTTGTATTTTGATTTATTGCGGTTTTTAGTTATATTAAGTATGAAAATTGTAATTTTGCATTAAATTTTTCATTTGACTATTTTTAGAATTGATTTTAATATTTAAAAAATGTAATATTTTTCACGTCAATTAATATGCCTTTTACTTAAGAAATTAAACATTTATTATACATTTTTTGATTAAATAGCCATAACATAAAGGGGAATTCTGCTTTATAAATTTGAAAAAAAATTATTCTGTATGCATATTTTGAAAGTTTAGGCTTTCAAAATTATGATCATAAACGGATTTTTCAAAATTATAATTACTCTCGTAGAGTAAATTTGTAACTTGTTTTTTTCTCGAAATTTTGTTATGTTTTTTCTTTTAGTTTTTTTTTAATATATTCTTAAAATGTAAATAAAAAAAAATAAAATTTTTAATTTTCCAAAAATTCAGGCTTTTTGAAGTTTTGAAATTATTTAATGGTTAAGAACATTAATTTTGTAATTTAATTCAATTTAGTAATGTGTATTGTCTTAAATCCCAATCGCAGCCTAAAATTTGACTCGGGACAGATGGTGAGTCCGGTGCAAAAGCTGACGCTGGACCTGGCCAACATCTCCAGTGGCCAGTGGATGACGCCCCGCAGACTGAGCTTCGACTGGCTGCGCCAACGACTCTACCTGGCCGTGGAATCGCTGGACCCCAGTCAAGCCAAAACCAAATGGCAGTTCATCAGCACGAATTTGGCGGGCGGAGCGGTGGAAGTTGCGGTTGAGGGTGAATCCCTCGATCTGCCGGTCGAGCAGCTGGAAGTGGATGCCCTGAATGGCTGGCTCTTCTGGCGGGACGAGGAGGCCCTGTGGCGTGAGGACCTGCATGGCCGGATGCGCCATCGCCTGGTGAGGATCAGGCAGCCGGGCTGGTTCGTGGTGCAGCCACTACACTTCCTCATCCGCCTGATGTTGCCGCACGACGCTAAGTGCCTGCAGCTGAGCTACGATGGTGGGTTCAGGCAGCACTTGCCCCTGCCCCAGCATCCCGATGGCTCCGCAGCTGCCTGGCAGACCTTTGCCCTGGTGGATCACTCGCTGCTTCTGCCCTCGGCCAGCCAGCTGTTGCTGGTGGCCGAGGAGGAGTCACAGGAGGCTCAGGCCTCAGTGAGTGCCACGTGGCCGCTGAGGCAACTGCCCGACTGCTGGGCAGCCATACTCCTCGATCCCCGAGGCCAGCCACTGACCCTGGGCGGAGGCCGGCCCCACACCCTCAAGGCGCTGCTGGGCGCCCAGGCGGCCAAGATCTCGTGGCGGGAACCCGCTCGCAATCCCTACCAATCGCAGGACGCCGCTCGCAGCTGGAGCTATGAGCTGGAGGTGCTGGACGTGGCCAGCCAAAGTGCCTTCAGCATACGCAACATTCGGGGACCCTTCTTCGGGCTGCAGCGCCTGCAGCCGGACAATCTCTACCAGCTGCGGGTGCGTGCCATGCCGAGTGGAGTGGAAATGGATGGGGAACCGGGCGAATGGACGGCTCCCCTGGCTGCCCGCACCTGGCCCCTCGGACCACATCGTCTGAGCTGGCTGAGTGGGCGAGGAGGACCCATGCGCACCACCAACGAACTGGGCGAGGGACTGGAGGTGCTGCAGGAGCAGCAACTGGAGCCATCAGCCGGACCCCTGACCAGGGTCAACGAGAGCCTGGCCTACTACGTGAGTGGCGGGGGTCGGCTGCACTGCATCAACCTGGTGCACGGCCAGGGGGGATGTCCGCTGGCGGAGCCAGTGCAGCATGTGGGCGCCGTTGCCTACGATTGGCGGGGCGGTGGGATCTACTGGACGGATCTGGCCAGGAAGTGTGTGGTGCGCATGGACCCCTGGTCGGGCAGTCGCCAACTGTTGCCCATCTTCGAGGCCCGCTCCCTGGCCCTGGACCCGCGCCAGGGTCACCTGTACTATGCCACCGGGTCGCATCTCTTGCGGCATGGTGGCACGCCCGAGGAGGCGGTCACCTACTATCGCGTCAACGGACTGGAGGGCAGCATTTCATCCTTCCTGCTGGACACCCAGCTGGATCAGCTCTACTGGCTGGTCAGCGGAGCTGCCGCCCTGCGTCTCTATCGTGCTCCGTTGAGCCCGGCTGGCGGGGATTCGCTGCAGTTGCTCCACCAGATGGGGTCTGGCCTTCAGGCTGTGCCGCTGAGTCTGCAGCTGCTGCGTCCCCTGGGCGCCCTCCTCTGGCTGGAGGGGAGTGGCAGGCGGGCACGCTTAGTCCGCCTCACTGCCCCCCAAGATGTAATGGAGCTGCCGACGCCGGCCGAAGCCTCGCCAGCCTCTGCCCTCCAGTTGCTCGATGGGCTGGTTGTGCCGCCTCCAGACGAGGGTGTCGTACCCCAACCCGTCGCCCCGGACAGCATACGCCTGGACGATGGCCACTGGGATGACTTCCATGTGCGCTGGCAGCCCTCGACGGCGTCGGGGAATCACAGTGTCTCCTATCGCCTGCTCCTGGAGTTTGGCCAACGCATACAGACCCTGGATCTGAGCACTCCCTATGCCCGATTGACCCAACTGCCGCAGGCCCAGCTGCGTCTGAAGATCACCATTACGCCGCGCACCGCCTGGCGCAGTGGTGCCACCACCAGGGTGCAGCTCACCACCCCGCCGGCGGCTCCGACGCAGCCGCGTCGCCTGAGGGTCTTTGTGGAGCGCCTGTCCACGGCCCTGCAGGAGGAGGCCAATGTGAGTGCCCTGCTCCGCTGGGATGCCCCGGATCAGGGTCAGGAGGTGCTGGTGCCGGTGCCGGTGCAGGCCCTCGAGTACCACATCAGCTGCTGGCTGGGCACCGAACTACACGCGGAGCTGCGTCTCAACCAGAGCGCCCTGGAGGCGCGAGTGGAGCGGCTGCAGCCGGACCACACCTATCACTTTCAGGTGGAGGCGCGGGTGGCGGCCACTGGAGCGGCTGCGGGGGCAGCCAGCCATGCCCTGCATGTGGCGCCCGAGGTGCAGGCAGTGCCACGCCTACTCTACGCCAATGCCGAGTTCATTGGCCAACTGGATCTGGACACGCGGAGTCGCCGCCGTTTGGTGCACACGGCCAGTCCGGTGGAGCATTTGGTCGGCATCGAGGGGGAGCAGCGTCTGCTGTGGGTCAACGAGCATGTGGAGCTGCTGACCCATGTCCCCGGCTCGGCTCCCGCCAAGCTGGCCCGCATGCGGGCCGAGGTGCTGGCCCTCACCGTCGACTGGGTGCAGCGCATCGTCTACTGGGCCGAACTGGATGGCAGTGGCACCGCACAGGCGGCTGTGATCCATCGTTTGGATCTGTGCCACTTCGAGGGCCGCATCCTGCAGGGTCGGCGTGTGTGGAGCACGGCCAGGGGTCGTCTGTTGCGCGATCTGGTGGCCCTGCCCCAGGCACGCACTCTCCTCTGGCTGGAGTACGACCAGGGTGCACCGCGCAACGGCTCCCTCAGGGGCCGGAATCTAACCGATGGCACCGCCCTGCAGTTGCACACGGTGCAGCCACTCAGCCGGCTGTATGCCGGCAGCCTGGAGCCCGGCGCCGAGACGCTCAACCTGGTGGATCACCAGGGCAAACTGTGCGTCTACGATGTGGCCCGCCAGCTGTGCACGGCCAGCGCCCTGCGGGCCCAGCTCAGTCTGCTGGGCGAGGACGCCGCGGCGGGGCAGCTGGCCCAGGATTCGGGCTACCTGTATGCCCTCAGGAACGGGAGCATACGCGCCTACGGACGACGGCGCCAGCAGCTGGAGTATATGGTCGAACTGGAGCCGGACGAAGTGCGTCTGCTGCAGGCCCACAATTATCAGGCATATCCGGCCAAAAAGTGCCTAATCCTGCCGCCGGCTGGGGCATCTCCACCAGACGAGCCCCTCTGCGAGGAGCGGCAATGTCTGCTGCACTTGCCATTGGCTAAGGGCGACGAGGATTGCACACTGCCCGTGCCCGGGGTGCGGTATCAATTGAATCTCACATTGGCCAGGGAGGAGGAGGGGTCCCCGGGGGAGGAGCCCCTGTTCCAGTGGCTGCTCAGTGCCGGGGATGACCTAAACATCACCGAACTCCAGCCCTTCACCCGGTATCGTTTGAAGGGCAGCCTCAGCAGCTACTACCAAAGGAGGCTGGGACTGGCCAATCTGGTTATGCCACCGCTGGAGCTGACCACCGCCTCGGCCACGCCCTCCGCCCCCCGCAACTTCAGCGTCCGTGTGCTGAGTCCGCGCGAACTGGAGGT
>NW_026453309.1:137500-167666 GCF_025200985.1 Drosophila gunungcola
GTGAGCGTTGGTGCAAAAGTTTGGCGATACTACGAATCGGGGATGTGAGGGTTTTGGAATGGCTATAAATAGAGCTGAGTTTGGGTACCGTTCTTGAAGGTCGTCCTTTAACTAATCAGCGTAGAAAAAGAAGCCACCACCCCCTAAGCGAAATATAATATAAAAAAATTAAACCACCTGACAAACTTTCTTCCTTGAACACACGCACGCACACAGTGCCTTCCACATGCACACGCACACCCACACCCACACGCACTCCCACACGCACACCCACGACCACGCATTTACAAACATGCAGATTTGTCAAATGTTTTGACAAACTTTTCCTCCCCCGCATCGCATTACACAAAAGCCTGAGCACAGAAAAGCAAAATACGGTGGATAAATCAAAAATTGTAAATAGCAGCACATAAATCGATTACCTTGCCAGGCTCTCGTTAACCCACAAAGAACGGAACATAAATAAACCATTTTTAATATGCGAATAAGCAGCTTTACCTTTTCCAATACCCTATCTCTAAGTTACATGATTTTTTAAAAATTTGTTTCTTACTCACAAGTGTCTTGCTTTGTTTTAAAAATGTTACCTATTGTAACTGGTAAAAATTCAAAGAAAATTATCACTTTTAAAACTATTAAAGCAATTGACTTTAAATATGTTCGAAGAGTTTTATCTAAATATTAAATGAAAATATTATAGCCAAACACAGCTTTTTAAATATTTATTTAATTAGTTTTATTTTAAAACTTAAAATGTAGGTAACATGCATATATATTGCTCTGCAGAAATTAAAAGGGTATTGAAAATGTTGTAGTGTTTGCTAAGATACCTTTATTTGTATATAAATAACATAAAGTTTTTTTAAGATTTGGAATTTGTTTTTAGTATTTCCTTAGTTCTAATTCTATTTTATAGAGCGTTTGAGGTGCCGCGAATTTTTTTGTTTGAAAGCCTGCTTTATTTGCCAACAATTGTTGGTTCCTTGGTTTATTTTTTCCAGTAACTGCCTTTTGCGTGCCTTAACTTTCACCCACTCCCCGGAAATTTCTCCACTGTGGGTGGTGGGCGGCAGTGAAGCGGGAGCTGGCTTCAAGGTGACTTGCCATTGATTTCGCTTATTATTATGGTAGAAATTTTTTTTGTGCTTTATTTTCCTTACCTTTTATTTTTACCTTTTTTTAACGTTTTTTTTTTTTGTTGTGCTGCAAGGTGCTCTTTGCTCTTTGAGCTTTAGAGCGCGGCAAGGATTTAATTTTATGGCCCCCGGGAGCGTCGCCCCGTTGACTTATTGTGCTGATATGATTAAGTGGTTCGTTGGCTCCGGCTTTATGACAAGTGCAGGATCCTTTTGGGAGGAGCAGTGGGTCCTGATTTGGCCCGGCTTTTGCCAGTTGATGGTGCATGTGAAGCAGCTTCATATTTGTCAAAAATGTTTGCCTTTAATGGGTCGCTTTAAATTTAATTTTGATTCGATTCGTTTCGTTTCGATTTGATTTGATTTCATTTGATTTGCTTCATACACCTTAAAAGTTTATCTTACCAGCTCACCACTTAAAATTTTGCCCCCCGCTCGACTGGCCCAATTGATTGAAATTAGATGAGCTTTTCATAATACAAGACCTAAGCCGCACTTCTCCCTCGTCAGCCATCTACTCGGATGCTTGGATGTTTGAATGTGTGAGCGTGTGCGTTTTCCATTAAGTTGGACTCGTTTTTCCCGTTTCCCCCGTTTCCCCCGTTTTCCCCGTTTTCCCTTTTTCCCGATCCCCACAACTACCTGGGAAAAGTTTGCTCAAGCCCCGTGCTTCTTACTCCTCCCAGCTCCAAACTGTGGACTACGGAATATGGAATACGGACCACGGAGTAGGAACTGCGAACTCCGGCCCGGGCAACGCTAATATCCCTCAAGTTGCCACCGACTTTGTGCCAAATTGGTTATTAAAAGAGTCAACTAGTACGAGCCAGAAATAAATTGAGAGGCAACCGCGCCAGGAATTCCCTAGCACAAGCACTTCGAAAATAATAATAAAAGAGGGCAACTTCGAGGGCCATCAGGATGTGTTGCAATTGCTTTCTGATTTTTCTTGAGGGCATCCGACGCCCGAAAGTATTTCCAAGTATTCTGACAATGCATTTCACTCACTTGCTGGGAAAGCTTTATATATTATTTCTCTGGCGGTTTCCGCGTTTCGGGAAATTTAAAAATGATTTTCCTAAAAGTTGTGTATTGAGTGAAAAATAAAATACTAAGTATTATTTGTTATTTATTTGACATCCTAGCATTCTAGCAAATATAACTTATAGTTTAGTGTGCAAGTACCGAAAAATTACAATATTTGTATCACATAATTTATAATCACATAATCAAAGTGGGTTTCCGATCTTTGAATTGCCAGGCTGAAATATTATTTTTGAATTATTTAATTTAACTGAGGTACATTTATTTAGTGAAAGTGATATAAAATCTGTTCCGATTTTAAAATTCGCAGGCTGAAAGTTTTGTTTAAGTTTTTTATTTAATTCTGATAAAATCTTTGTTAAATATTAGTCACGTAAATAGTAGAAATTGCTCAACCTCAAGTCGCAATTATCAAGAAATGGAAATGTTGAACATTTCAATTAGGTCACCATAGAAAACAGGGCATAAAAAGAGATGGCATGCACTAAGACCTCCTCGCTCTAATCAATTGTCTTGCAAGGAGGTCATTAGAAGCTTTCGAACTAATTGAGTAATTTGCTCACCTTGATTGCTTTCGAGGGAAGTTATATGCATGTACGTATGTGTGGTTGTCAGGACATTCGCTTGCACTTTCTCTCGCACACACAAATACACAGCTTGCACCGTCATTTGCTCCTTCATTATTTCGCACTAATTAACGTTTCGCGACAAAAGGTGGCGCTTTATTTTTACAACTGCAACTGCGTTTTACGGCTGCTCCTATGCTGCAACAGTTGCTACACAGCAAGAAAATTTGTCTTAACATCAAATAGATTCTATACAAAAAAAAAACAAAAAGAAATGTACTTCTGCAAAGGATTTGCAAAATACTTAAGCTATATCATATAGTTTATTATAAACTGCCATCAAAAATTTCCAAAGAGTTGATATTAATATAAATCTAAATTTCTATTTAAGAACATTTCAGCCTCTTATGACGACAGTGAACGTATAAAAATAAACAACACAAATAGAGAATATCGACAAAAATAATAGATACAATTGTTCGTGCAATATAGCCTGCCTGCTTAAACAAAACAAGCTAATAGTGTTCAATTAATATCCATGGTACTTTAATATTATATTAAAAAGGCATACCGAGACTGCGCTAAACTATTTACATTTAAACAAAAATTAACTGTCTTAAATAGTTAAAGATAGGGAACATGCGACCTACAAAAATGTCTCAGCATGATAACAATGTGAGAATATATAAAAGATTATTTTTTAAATTACTTTATTCCAAATCATGAATTGGAGAACCCAAAAAAAAACCGAAACACCGTTGACATATTCATGGCATTTTTGTCAGTGTAGTGCTGCTGCTACGGGTATTGCTGCCACTTGAGGACCACTTAAGGGGCGTGTTTCGACTTAATTGCTGTTTATGAGCGGGTTGGCCCAGTAATTAAACAATTTCTTTTGGCCCGGCGCAGAACAGTTTCACTAACGGCGCCAAGTAGCGAGTTGGTTAAAAGGCATACGTGAAAGCCACCCACAAAAAAACACCAATGTAAAAAAAAAAATCAAATCAAATGCCTATTGAGCAATACTCGTTAACAAATAAATTAGCAAATTAATGATCATATGTATGTAGGTTGCATCTAGGAGAGAATGAAGGCGTCCTTGGCTTTGGTGGGTCCATTCCGGTGGCTTATTCCGGTTAAGTCCTAGACCTTCTCCGCCGCATTCCGCTCGATGTAGTAGGGCGCCGCCCCGATCTCCTTGCACTTGTATCTCAATTTGCAGCACTCCGGAAAGGGTTCGCCCGGGGATATGCGCTCTCCGCGATTGCAGTTCTCGATCCGCAGCTTACCACATCTGCAAGGAATCAGAAAAATCATTTAAATGTTCAAATTTATCAAGAATAAAGGTTGCTTCCTTTCTTGTTTTAATTTACTAGTCAACCAACAAACAAATTAGGTTCACATAAGCCCAGCTGATTAAGGGGATGAATGTATGTACTCAGCAAACAAAATCAAAATGCAATTAAAAAGGGAAACAAGGTTGAATTTAAATTAAAAAAGGGACAAAAACATGACAAAAATTGCATATATTTTATAACGTTTTTCGTAGTAATATTAAAATAGTTTGATGGCTGAATTAAGGCTTAATCAGAATAAGCCACTCTTAACTTTTACATTTTACCAATGGCAACAAAGTAAATTCTACGAATACTTAATTAAACGTCAATTAATTAAAATATACCTATTGTATATTATTTAAAATAAACATGTCAATCATATATGCTTTATAAAATAAATATGGACATATAATTAATTACATCTCAGACGCAGAGGTTTTGTTGACACTTTGTTTTTATGAATAAAAAATCAGCTTAATTTTATCGTGAATCACGATATTTTTTAGCTTTGTTTCTTTTTGTTTTTTGGCAGAGTCACGCAATAGCAATGTTTTATGCATTATGTTATATAGAAGGACTGGAAGTAGGTAGTTCATGGCTCAGGAAAGCCCTTTCTCTCATGAAATGTAAATTTTAATGAAAATTTAAGTTGCTCATAAGTTTGTTCATCGGCTTATGTTTATTTCTTTTTAATGATTAATGTTTTTAATGTTTCCTTTTATTAGGAAAATAAAGATTTAACCGCCCAGTCGTTGAGAACACACTAAAATAAACCATCTGATTATGACTATGGGAAACGTGCCACATTAAGAGAAATAAAGCCTTTGAGTTTCGAAGATTGCGACCGACTTTGATCAAAGGGATTCGTTGCCTTAAAAACTTTGTCATAGCGAAAATATGCTACCGAAAAAACACTTAAGACCTGAAGAGCAAATTCCATCTCAGATCTGGGGCAAAACTTTTAGTTTCCCTCAATTTAGTTTTTAGTCAACCTCCCTCCCCTCCCCCCACACGAATGAAAAGCCGCAAACGAAAGGATGTCAGAGGCGGGGACACCCCCTCAAAATTCATTTAGCTCTCAGCTCTTTAGCTTGACCTAGAAATTACGGTCTCATCTTCTGCGCTACTTGGCGAACTCGAAAGTAAAACTAGAAACTTGGCGGGAAGTCGCTGTTGCAGTGGCAAATGGTTGACAAGGCGTCATCTTCGGCGTTTCGTTGGATGTGCGTTCGTTCGTTCGTCTTATCAGTGATTCAGCAAAGTGCCATGAAATACAGCCAGCAAAAAATGTTTAATTCGGGAAAAATTAGAAAAAATATGTATATTTCAGGACAAAGTGTTTTTGGGTTAACCCAGCTGCCTAGCTTACATATGCAACTTTTGGTTTATTTATGATAGCAAACTAGGAAATTGTTAAGTAAATATGTTTTTAAAAATATTTTAAGGATGATTTTTAAAAGCCCTTTACAAATATGTTTTTTTTTTTTTTTAATTTTAGTTTAAAAATACTATTGTGTGTCTATCCTTTAGATTTTCTAGGATTTCCCTAACTAAACATGTATTTCTATTCTTTTGTTAACTAAAATAAGTGTATTAGAAATCTGCAATACGGAACAATATATATTAATCTTATATTAAGCGTTTCTGAATATCTATTTGTTGATAGTTGTAATGTTTAACTCTTTAAATTGATTGGTTTTCCAGCGAAAAACCTATGTCATCTTCGAAAAACATGACATTGGTACCACCATAAAAACGTTTAAATTATTTTCAAATAATAACTGATATTAAAAGTTGATCTTTAAATAATAAATGCATTTATGCAAAAGATTGTTGAAAAGCCCTTTATCATGTCTAATAATAATTGACTAGTTATATAGCTGATCTTTGTTACATTCATTTGCAAGTTATTTGTACATTTGCAACGAAAATATTGATGCGATTTTCTCTTCTCTTTGTTGATGCAGAAAACCAGTACTCTAACATACTTGTTTGTTAGCAATGTTTTGCAATGAGTTTTTTCAGTCTACATTGAGGATGGTTTAATGGCCAGGTCAAGGCACTCTGAACTTCTGAACTCACCCCTCGATAAGTATTGAGCCATCCTTGTGGCAGGTCAGCCGCTGGCAGGGAGAAATGCCATTGTTATTGTTGACGCCCAGCTCGAGGATGTCTCCGCGGTAGATACATTTGCCCGGATTAGCTGTTCGGTCCGGATGTTGAATAAATATATATGTATATAAAGTGTAGGTAGATGGATGGGGATTCGCTCACCTGCATCCGGCGGTATCAGGCCCGAATATCCGCTCACCTGAGCGAACAAAATCGAAAGCAGGGTGCCTGCGATTGCCAATGGGATCAGCGGACTTGAGTTTCGCTCCGTGGACATTGTGACCGCGTTCGTGTTCAAAACTCGACTGACTTGGACCCGGACTCCGATCGTTGTTGCGTTGTTGTCCACTCCGCATACAGTACATACTCAATAGAGATTGCCGAGTGAGTCGTAGCTCCGTCCCATTTTCACTGAAATGACGAAGAAAGATTCATATCAATTGATTTTATGCCATACCCATTACTGGGGAAGTATGGCCTATTAGAGCAAGATTCCCAAATAAGTTAAATAAAAATGAAATTTTAATTTTTAGCTTATCTTATGCATAAAATTTGAGCTGTAGGCCTTAAGCTTAAGATTAAATTTTAAATAAAAATGAAATTATTTGAAATATTATTGCCCTTCCTGTAATGAGGTCTGTTTGTACTCAAAATACCTTATCCCCATTTATTCTCTGACTTTGATAAATGCTAAAAGCGTACCTTGACCATTTAATGAAACTATTATAAAATAACTGTAGCAATAGGAATACCCACCATTAATTGGGTATTCAACAGTCGAATCCCCGACCGATTGGGTTCGTTAGCGTTTTTGTTTTCGGGTCCGTTGATTATTATGTATTACTATTTAATTGAAGACGCCACTCCGAGCGGCATCGCGTCTCTTGATTCTTGATTCTCGATTCTCGATTCTGACGAGATCGGCGGAGGTCAGGCGGTTTATCGGCCACATTTCATTACAGCACTTTACTCTGCCTCAAATTGTTCTAGAATGTTAGCACAATTGATGGCAAAAGCGGGACAGATACGGGGCGAAATGGGGATTCGGAGATAACTAGGCGAAGTGTATCAGAAATCGGTAAATCTAGGGCTGGCAAAATACAAGCTATTCTATTCTAGTATGCCACAGAATAATCATTCATGTAATGTAAATTGTTTTGTATTTTTTTAGCAAGAAAAATTCGTTTAAAAGTTCTTTTAATTTATTTAGAACTCATTAGCTTAAGTGAAGCGTAAAAAATAACCTTTTTTTTAATAATTTATATTTTATTTTTGACTGTTTTAAACTGATTTAACTGATTTAAGTACAAATACCTAAAAAATCAATATATTGTCAGAAAACATTAAAATTCCCGTATTGTTTTAATACCTTGTAAAGTTTTAAAAAATATGAATTTTAAACGTTCGTTAAATTTGTTTAGAACTTATTAGTTTAGGTGAAGTTTTAAAAATAACCTTTTTAGAGAAAACATTAAAATTCGCATATTGTTTTATTTATTCAATATTGTTTAGCTCTAAATAAAGATTTGCCTATGGCAGATGTTCGAAAGAAGAGATTTTACTTAGCCAATTTGTCAAAATTGTTGGTTTATTCTTTGATGGCTAGAAAGCCAAATAAGATAAATTTTTTTACATTTTACTTAAATTAAGCCGTTTTACGGCACTCTTCAATTAAGGGGATCACAAATTCGAAGAATGTATTGGTCACACTCAATTTGCGCATTTAAGGAACTAGTTCAGTGGCAAATCTTAATGAAATGCATTCGTTAGCTTAACCCGCACACAGAAGCAGACAAATGTTGTGGCAACTTGTGAAATCCAATTGAGACGAGTCCTTCGACAGTGGTTCCACCACCCCTCTGGCCTTCGCACAATGTTTGCAATGCTTGCTGGCTATTAAATTTTTAATCAAGTTAAAGTGTTGTCAAACACTTCATTCAGCCAGTTCTATTCAACCAGCCAGTCCCCCTTGGAGTTCCCATTTTGGTGGCAGTCAGAAACAGAAACAGCAGGCAGACGACCTAGGGATATCAGATATATAGTATGTGGTGATATGGGAACATGTTACTTGCCGCTCCCACTCCTGTTTTGCACCGCGAACTCCCACTGCCACTCCCCTTCGACCTTCTTTTCCGTTCATTTGGTGTCGTGTTAGTTATGCATGCATTCATTCGTTCATTCAGCGACATTCATTTCGTTTCATTGCATTTTCTTACAACTTTCCATGGCATATGGATGGCCCACTGCATGCAGCAACCAAACTAACCCGCCACCCACTCACCCACCGCACACCACACACCACAGTGCCATAACCGCATTGTAGGAACCGCCTTTTCACCCACCAAACACTATCCTTAGCCCACCACCCACTTCCTTTGGCTGCCGCCAATCCCTGTGGACACTTGTTCGTGTTCCCCTTTATGATGTAAGGCTTTCCTTGCCGCTTTCTTTTTGTCCCTGCTACCTCTTAATATGTTGAGCATAACAGGCCTCTTTCAAATTTTCTTAAATCTTTTTTATTTAGCTTGCACTTATTTAAAGCGGTTTCAGTTAGAGCTTTCAGTTAAAACTATATTTTATAAGTGCGTAGGCCACAGAACTTATCAAAATATATTCCAAGACTAATATATTTAAATCATACATTTTATGACTGGAAATTATTATTTATTCATAAGGACATTATTGTTTTTATAAATTTACCAGTTACAGTACATTTTGCATAAAAGAAATCTGTTTAAAACATATTAATACTTTAAATTAATATTAAGCCATAAAATTAAACAAAAATATTATCTTTAAGTCATTAAAGTCATTATTGTATTTACATCGAAATTCTTAAGGATTGTAATTTTTCGAAAAAAAACCTTTGACATTATGTGATTAATTGAATCAAATAAAATATAAATGAAATTAAAAACTCCTTCAACCTCATCTTATTTAAAAGGGTATGAAGAATTCAAATCAAATATTAATACATTTTTAGAAACTATGAGGTTTTACACCTAAACGAAAGGGTAATGAAAATTCGAACCTAAGTTAACTGCTGCATACTGTGCCTTTTCTGTTCGCCTTTGTGGTAAATGAAATGCAAATAAATTGTCAACTGCAGCTAAATAAAATTTTAATTTATAACGGGTTTGACTAGCATTCATTGTGCAAAGGGTGGACAGAGGGGGAAAATGGCTAGGGGATATTGCCTCAAGAAAGGTGAATGCAGCTGAAAACCATCTAAGTAATTGAAACGGAAGAAAGATTTCCTTTGTCATTTGAATGCTGTAAATATTTATTGAGCTCTGTGATATAAAATGGCAGTATACCATGTATAAAGTAATGAATAAGACAATGTCAATGCATATGGTATAACATATAATTTAAAATGGTAACTGATATTCCAAAAAGGTACAAACACAAATGATAAGGCGCTTTAGCTTATAGAAAAGCGACAAACGTCTTTACTTGCGACAAGTGCTCTAAATAATAAATATGTTTTGAAAGAAAAGGAAACTAATTAAATAAATACCTAATAAAATATATTTTAAAATATATATAGTTGAAAAAAAATTTGCTTTATTTAATTCTTTAGATTTTTTATAAAATTTTTGTTAAGTGTGATTTGTTTAAATTTTATGAAAGATTAACATATTTTTAAGATTAAATAAAATTATTCGAAATTTCATATTTTTAACAAGCGATGTATTTCATAAATTGTAATTTCGGTTATTTTTTGCCATTTTACCTTCTTAATCAACTAAAAATGTTAAAATTTTAAATTTCAAAAACAAATATATATTCTTTTAGTCTTTTAAATGTTAAGGCACAGAACCCAACAAACACGTTTAAAAATGTTTTAATTTTTCTAATAAAACCAAAATAACGCGTATGCTTGTAAGTATTTTTAGCAAAACTCTGCTTTGAAATGGCTTTGAATAACATACATTCAAAGCAGATTGTTACCCAGGCAAATGACTTTTGAAAAATACCTTAAATATCGATGGCTCAAGGTCTTCTCGAAACCGCGAATCACCCACCTTGTTCGGTCTGCTCGCTGGGCACCAAAGTCGCAACTGCATGCGTTGGATGGGTACTTGGACAAGTGGCCACAAATTGTGGCATGGGTGGATTCGTAGCCCCTTTTTTTTTTTGGGTATTTCGGCATTTGGGCATTTCGGCATGTCGCCATGTGGGCACCCCCTTTGGCCGCAGCTAATTCGCATTTGATTATTTAAATTAGCGAAATGAGTGACAGACAGAGGAAGGCAGGCAATGGAGGCAAATGGCGGAATGGCAGAATGGCGCTCAAATTGAATAGTTTGTGCGGCCGATGTCCGAAAAGATCCAAAAATAAATGTCATAGTGGGGCCTGGAGAGCTGTGGTGCTGGAGCAAAGGCAAAGGCAAAAGCAAAAGCAAATCGGACCATCGAGCACATCGGCAGTGCTTTGTTGGACCGCCGAACTGCGAGACTAGCGAGACCAGCAGCCAGCGACCAGCGACCACTCGAATTCACATTTCGCATTTTTATTTAGAAAATGTATTCAGTGCAGGGGCGACATTCGCAGCGGCAACGAAAGCGACAGCCATAGCACACCCGCACACCCACACATACGCAGACACGAACAGTCACACACACACACACGCACACATTAAACACACACACACACACACACGCACACAGAAATATACACACACACACACATACCGAGCAGATCGAGGAGATAGCAAAAGGAAAGTGGCCAAGAAGGAATAGAAAGGATAGTGTGCCCCGGAAATGGCCAAATTAGTGACTTACATCTTCATCGCCAGCTCGCTGGTGCTCTGGTACCTTCTGCTCTTCGGAGGCAGGGGCGGCATGGGCGGCATGGGCGTGGAGGCCACCAACGGGCACGGGGGGCAGCTGGAGGGACGCGACTTTCACCACCACGGCGGCAGCCACCACATACGCCGTAAGTACACACGGGGAAAAAATGCAATCTCACATCAGGAAAACTCATCTAAAGTCCAGGAAAAATTGTGTCTAAAGTCTGTCGAAAAAAGACAAAAAACGATAGTATCAAATAAATAATCTCAATGTAGAAAAGTTCCCATTTTATTAGGAATTTAAATAAGGCGAAAGCTTAAACCTATCAAAAAATTCAAAGTAAAATAATTAATTTTAGTTTAGAAAGTGTTTTAGTTGTATTAGTGTTTTTACAAAACTGAAAGTGAACTTACTTTTTATAAAACAATGCAATTTATTTAGGACCGAATCAGTCTTTAATCAATATTTTTATCTCTAATTTCAAACGTGATTTTTTAAGAAGAACTTTTTAAAACTATACATAAATTCTGATTGTTTCTGAAATCTTACAAACATATTTTTAAGATATTTCGTTAATTCTAACTTGCTATTCGCATTTTAAAAACGTTACATTTTCGAGCAAATTACTTGTTATTTTTTAGAAGCAGAGATAAGTTACAATTAAAAGAAAAGTCTAAAAAGTAGCAGTAAAGAAAAAGTAGTTGTATGTTTTGTTTTTAGCTATGATCCCGTAAAAAATGATTGCAAGGGCTTTGAGTTATAATCAGTACTCTTATATTAAAGCTAGCTTTTTGTGTCCTTTAATGAAAGCTTAATCGTTTATATGTTATGTGATAAGTTTTGGATTTTCTACAGGCAACATCAACCACTGCTGGCGCCGCTACGATGGCTACAATCTGCAGAACACCGTGGTCAACAAAAAGGAGCAGCTGAAGAAGCCCTATGGCATATTGTGCAACTTTAAGTGCACCTGGTTCTTCACCGTCAGGTTAGTCCTGTCCTCGCCTGTTTTTTTGTTCCGATGCCTACCGAAATTTCACGTTTCATTACAATATATTGTTGCAGCTTCCCCACTTGCGAGTTCATCTACGATTATAAGTTATCCTGTGTGCTATTTACGTCACTGCCCGACTGTACCAGCGTCCAGTGTACGCTTTTGAATTACTTCGAGTAACTAGTGTATCTAATTAAGCCTCTTTTTTTTTTGGATAGCATAAGTCTGATTAATACTAGATTTTATATGAACATGTGGAGAGAGAGGAAGTATAATTAAACACCTAATTTATGAATATAAATTGTTTCATTTAAATTATGGAATGTTCACACGAAGACTTGCGTTTCATCTTCTTTAAGCTAAGAAAATAAATAATCTGATAATAATAAAAAATACTAATTTATTTTTTAAGGAACAACAAATTGCTTGGCAGATTTTAACAAGCTGAAAATTTTGTAAGGATTTATAATTGCATAATACTTACTTTTTAAAATGTTCTAACAGCTTTGAATATTTTATTATTGAACTATGTGTTCGCAAGTTTCAACATAAACCTTTTATTAAGACTTAAAAGAAGCATAAGAGAAAACCAGTTTTGATACTTTGCTTAATTATACCAAAAGTTTATACAGTATAACCTTTGATTATGCCCTTTTAACTCAGTCTTGTAGACATTGCTTGTGTTTTCTTGAGTTGCCATGAATCAATGGACCAATAACTATTCCAATTCCATGTCGACTTAAGATGAAGTTATGCTGGTAGCACATAAAATATACACATTCAGTCCAAAGTTCACGGCTCGTGTCTGTCTCACTTAAAGTTGCCGCAAAGTCGTAGAGTCAACAGCGCTCTGTTCGCACTCCATTTGATGGCAAAGTTGAAAAGCCACAAAAGCTATCAATGTACCCATCCAAGCCAACCGAAACTTGCCACGTCCCCTTGCTGTAGGGGGCGGTGGCGAGGGACGGGTGCCACGCCCAATTACCTGGCCATGGCCACATACCTGTAAGCTGGCCAGAAAAGCAATCCACTTTTTGTAGTAAACAAATTTGAAACACTTTGTTACCGACGTCATTTTTTCGCCCACCGCTTTTCCCTTTATTTTTGCCCCACTTTTGCCCGGTTAAAAGCGATATATCCGTCCAACTTAACGGCTGAAAAGCGTTCGCGGGAAGTCAACCAATCTTGGTTAGTCCATGGCAATGGCTGTACCTGAACCCGAACCCTAACTCGGCTAAACTCCTGGCCCCCCGACAAACAGCCGCAAATAAATCGTTCGACATTTATAAGCCAGTCAAAGTTATGCCAAAGCGTTTCCTGAAAATTTGTGTACCGTGGGGTAGGGTAAAAGTTGGCAGATGGGGGCTGAATGTCAGGTGCTAGCTAAAAATAAGATAAATTATGTGGCTGTAGTCAATGGAGCTGTTAACTCGCGCACCTGCGCCGGCGTGTCCCATTCCCCAACCCTTTCTGACCAACTAACTGCCATCGGAGAGCTCCGTAGAGTGGGTCGGCAATTTCGAACTCACACGCTTCTACTTTTTGGCCCGGGCCCAAGCCAGATGGGGCCGCACTTTAATGGAATCAAACGAAATGGCATTGATCGCTGAAGGCCAACGCACCCGCACACCACAAAACGCAGAAGATCAAGCGATCTCCGCGGCTCGACTCGATTCGGTCAGTCAGTCAGTTGGTTCTATTTGGAACTGGGATTTGGGTCGTGGTCGTTCTGTATAACTATATATATGCATATATAAACATAGGTATATGGGGTATACGCCAGTAGAATGCAAAAATATCGGATAGCTTGGGGAACTGTGCGTAGTGCGTGGTGTGTAGTGCGTAGTGCGTAGTTTGCTCGCTTTATTGCATTGCGGTGCGTTGGCGGTGGCTTCTATTTCAATGTTGATTGGCAAATTACGACAATTTGTGAGTTTCTGGGGGCTGGGAATTAGATTATTTTGAAATAGTTATAAACAAATTAATTGCGCATTACGCATTTACGCATTGGGGCAAACTGAAACCGGCAATGCGGAGTGCCCATGTAAACAGATTATGATCAATTATTGCATATTGCAAAATATTTCAAATTCTAGATACCTTTATTTTATTTCGTCCCACTTTTTGAACCAATAAACTGATTTCTACATGTTTAGTCATATTATAGATAGCATATTTACATACGAACTAAAATGTTGTTAATTTTCAATGCATTTAAATAGGTATATATCATTCCTGGGCGTGTGCAGCTGGAAATGCGATTCATAACGCAATTTGGTTTCGAAAATGTAGATATTTAATGACATTTGATTCGAGTGATTGATTAGATCATTGAGTGATTGACTGATTATGCCGAGTTGAAGTGACCTAGCAAATTTACTAAAAATGTTGCATTCCATGATTATATGCATTCATGGCAAGCCACACTGCCTCCCAACCAGCAGCCCCTTCACCTGAATTCAGCGATAGATGACTGATTTGCCACACAAAAGGTGCCAACAGCCATAACTACCATCCCATGAGATCCGAAACTGAAACCGAAATGGAAACCGAAAACGAAACCGAAACGAAAAACGAAAAACGAGGATGGCAAAGTGTGACTGACTCTCCCTCTTGGTCTGGACTTACACTGAGAAAAAATAGCAATAATAATAATAAATACACTTTGTGAAAATATTCTTCAACATATATAAAATGGCGCCCAACGTGGGGCATAATGGATGATGCACTGGTATAGCTACATTTAGCTATACAATCTTACTGCTTGGTAAGAGAGAAGAAGAAAAGCGACGATGAGTATTGAGTTCCGTAATTGTATGTGCATTTTTGTATTTTTAATTATTTCTTAGGATAAATGGATCATTCGGTACAAGATTTTTGTATGGACCTATGTAAGATATAGTCATATCTGCTTCGAAAAGTAATAATTTCTCTGCGTGTGGTAATCATATTAGAAAAGCAGGAGAAGAAGATGGAGGCAGATGGGGTCGCACACCCACACAGCCGCATGCGATAATTTATCAATTGGCATCAATTTAGGTGCACACAAGCTCAAACTCGTGGCATTTCTTTGCCGTTTTGTTTATTTGTATCATGTTTTTTTTTTCTCGTCCCATTTCGATTCGTTCGCTTCGCTGGTGATTTTGGGCACATTCGCGACATCCATCGCTGGCGGCGGTTAAAACCGCGCCGAGATATCCACGCATCGCACTCGAGGCATCCGAAGGCGTCCCAAATCGTCGCTACATGGCAGGCTCAGGTTCAGATTCAGTTTTGGCTTCAGCCTCAGTCTCGGCTTTCGAATCCGATTTTGGCGGCGAGCGTGTGTACGATTGCTGTGCAATGGCCAAATCGATAACAGAAACGAGAACCACAAAATCTACGGCAGCAACAATAACTGCAATACACACACGCAGAAGCACCACAACAATCGCATTTGTTTTGCTGTTAATCCTCTGCTGTTTATGTGATTACAACTATGGAAGTATGTAGTCATAATCATCTCCTCCCATTTCCAAATTTTTTTTTTGTTATGATCACGTTTTTTTCGAGTGGGTGTTTGTGGTGAAAATTCTATGTGACATCATCAGTTCGACAGAAACTGAGTTGCGTATCCGCCATGTGGTTAACTGATTGTTTCCCAAGATACAAAACTCGTAAACTGATTAAATGATTATATACAAAATTATTGTTAGCCGTGTAACCTCAAAACTAATAAAGTTATGGCTAATAATTAAAAACACAATTCATATTTAAATAATTTTTGTGCTACGTTTTTTTTTAATTTTTTTTTTGAAGTCACAGTGCTTAAAGAGAATGTACTTTACATACATTAATAACCAAACATATTTTCAAAATGAATGTTAAATAATATCATAAAATGCTTGAAATGAATTCATATAAAAAACCTAAATTGGCGCCATTTACAGAGTTTTTTCGTTTTAAATATATATATTTTTTATAAAGTGATATATATATATATATAATCTGATTTTAATTTCTGCACACCCACCTATATTTACTGTAGTCAATCAATAATAATTCTGCCGAGCTTCAGTAAAGAATCTGATTTCAATTCTGCTGAAAGAATATCAAAGTGTTGCACCCCCCCACGGCTAACCAAAGTTTTAGTTTTATTTTAAGTCGGAACTGACCGGCCTTTGAGAAATGTGAGGCCGAATGAATGGAGTGAATGGAGAATGATTTGGGCTTAATTGGCAGTCGAAGTCCTTACGCAACAAGAGACTCTGGCTCACAGATTAGTCATTTACACACATAACAAACATAACAAACGTAACAGACATAGCCAACCAGTTCAGCAATAACTTTTACCCATTTGCAGGCTGGGCATCGCAATGCTGGAGGAAGCACAATTCCGGCTCGATCCAAACGCCAGATGGAGAATTTAAGCGACCCTTTGGCATACTCTGCACATATCGCTGCTTTCTCTGGTTTCCGCCAATGTAAGTTATGCAATCACTCACCCACACCCATAAATAGCCATTGACTATAGCACCATATAACCACCATCCATCCATTCTGTGCCATTGAAATACTCAGACAACAGACAGAAGACAGCAGCCAGCACATGCAATTTGCAATTTATGCATGCCTCTGTTATTTTGTAGTGTGAATTGCATTTTAAAATAAACTTGTTTGGCGTTTGCTTGGGTCTTGCCTTTCGGACTTGCGCTTCCTATATACTATGTGTGGCATTTGAATTGCATAACAATTAAAAAGCCTGGCAGCATTGTTTCGATTCGTTTGGCTGCTTCTTGTTGCAGCGAGAAGCTGCCATCGCCATCGCCATCGCCATCACCATCACCATTACCATCACCATCGGAATAAATATTTTATCATCGATTTCTTGCATCCGCAGCATGCATCACGTGACCACCACCCCATAAAATCCCATCCCAAAAAACACATCCATTGAAAATGGCTCGTTTGTTGGCCTTCAGTCTTCAGTGTTCAGCGCTCAGTGTTCAGTGTTCAGTGTTTGCCTTTCAGTTACCCGTACTGCGAATTCATATTCGATCTGCGCTTATCGAGGCACTTCACATCCTTTCCGGACTGCTACGAGATTCGGTGCAACGAGACCTTCTCGTTTTTCGGCAAGGAGCCCAACTTCTGACATCCACCTGGCGAAGCAAGCTCCATCTTCCCCAGACTTTCCCCTTCTATTTTTTTTTTTTTTTTTCAGTACTATCTGTGACTAAGAATTGTATGCTTCAATAAATATGGGTTACTGCATAAAACAATGCGTGCGTTTGTCTTTGTCGAAAGTGTGAAAATTAAAAGCTCTGCACGTTGGGTGTGCATTTATATATTTCGTTGGCTTCAGACTAAGATTTATGCCGAAATGAGCGTTCTGTTTTGTTCCTTTCAGACCGATTTGAATAACTAATTGGTTTGCAGGGTTTTGGTTGGTTTTCCCTTTCCTTGATGTTAAAATATATTGGTATAAAGAGATTTAGCTTTATTATAAATATACAAATACGCTTAAGATAACAATAAATAGATTTTAAAATGCGAGAAATATATTTTTTTGCTAATATTGGCCGAGAAGTGAAACTTTTCAGCTTTAGCTTTGCGTATTGGTTTGTCCAAGTTTACAACAAAATAAATGGAAAAATATCTTTTTATAGCTAAATGTCTGAAATCATAAAATCTATTATCGGTTTTTCTATCAACAACCCCTGGAACAAGAAGGTCAACAGTTACACTCTAGTAACTTTTTTTGGTTCGTCACACAAATTTAAAATCAATTGGCATATACAGCTAAAAAATTTATTTTTTAGCTAATTTTCGCAAATTAAAAATACAAAAATTGGAAATTTTCATCTGTGAATGCCAATGGATTGAATATTTTATGACAAATTCAACGAGGTAAAAACTGTCCTAAAAATGCTAATGAACAGCACTTCTTCTTTGAATAATTTAATATTCTGTAATTTGAATGAACTCATAACTTCGAAATTACATCTAACGAAAAGTTAGCTGTCTGGTGTTTTTGTCTAATTTGGAAAGTAAATGCAGTCTACCATCCAAAGCTTGTATTATTCTATGTTAATAGTGCCCCCCAGTGACGGACAGTCATAAGGTTTGATTGCTTTAAAATCTCACATCTCCTGGAGCTCATGATGAATGGTTCTGCGACCACTTGCCACAATCCACACTTCACACTCTACTCGGGATCCTGTGAGAGGTGTTCATTGGGGCCTGGCTGCAGGCAATTTCCTTCACTTTCCTTTTCGGCTGGCTTTTAGTTGATTTCCGGTTTCGTAATAAAGGACAAACAAACAAATTAACAAAGGGCATGGCACAAAGGCCCAGATACAGATACTGGATGCTAAAATACTGAATGCTGGAGCTGCCCCCCCCCCCACACACACACACACAAAACAACGCTAGGCGGCCCAACCTCATTCAATTCACAAATATTTGCATACAAATTAGCATTCTAATTGACTCGGGCCCCAAAAATAAAGTAACCAACTGGGCCTTGGGGGGGCGTGGCAGAAAGTGGGCTGGCAGCGGGCTTCATGGTTTTATGTGATTGCCAAAGTGTCCGAGGAAAAGGGGAGGGGGAAAACGGAAATGGGCGGGGCAGCAGCGATATCTGTTGTTCATTGTCTTGGCGGATGGCACAAGCCGTTCGCACTTTTCCATCCTCCATGCTTGCTTGGCTACCTTTACACTGAACCAAATGGTCTATAAAGTCTCCTTAAATTTCCATCTTGCTTAACCATTTAAAATAACTACTGCTACATTATTTTATTTAATAACTACCTAAAGTTATGTACCCATAAAAATAAGTAATTTTATTAATATTAAAAAAGGTTTCGACTTCTGTTGAAGAAAACTAAATTATTATTAGTTGAAGACCGTTTCACGCTGTTTGCACTTTTAATCAAATTTAATTTATTTGTTATAATAAAATACAAATAACTTAAAAACTAAAAGTACAATTACATTAAATTACAGGAACATTAATAATTTTGACATATCGGCATGCAAGATTTACAGATAAATGCTGTTAATTGATTTATGTGATAAGTAAAATAAAGAACTCTTTTCTTCAAGTTACAACCAAACGACTCCTACGAAGTGCGTTTTTTTCACAAATCTCTTAGAAACTTAAAAAATCGGGTTTTGTATGAAACCCATGGATAAAAGTTGGAATATTATATATTATTGAATTCGTCATAAAATTGAACGCATTTTAAAAATAAGTACATAAATTAAGGAGTAACTTATCACTCAATCAAAGTAGTTCTGAATCGGACCCCAAATCTTAACAAATGAACAAATTTTTACTGAATAGTAGGCTTTGCAGCAGTAGGAAACGACTTGTAGGAAAGCGGAAGCCCTATTCTTTAGTAATATTCAAACACTCACAACGAGCACATCGGAGTCTCCGTAAAATTGTTCGTTTTATTTTGTGAAACTTTTTTCATTCTGATTTGTACGAAATTTTTGAAGAAACTGCTTTTTTCCTTTATTTTTTTTAACAAAGTTTTGGCGTGGTAGGTTGGTTTTTTTTTGTACAGCATAATAAATAAATTGAATTCCAAATTGTATTATATGTGTTACAGATCTACATTATGAACAGACTGATGCAGCACGTGGTCGAGGGCAAGTCCAGGTGCCACGACTATCGCAATGTCGTTAAGCTGAATGTTTGGGGCAGCGAACTGGATGACATCAAAATCTGCCTGGAGATGCCTCACTTGGAGGTACTGGCTCTAAGCGCGAACAATATTGATACTCTGAGCAGCCTGCAGAACTGCCTCAGGCTGAAGGAGCTGTACATTCGCAAAAATAAGATAGCCAGCTTCGAGGAGCTCAACTTCCTGGCCAACGCCCGATGCCTGACCTCGCTTTGCTTGGAGGACAATCCTTGCACCGTGGAAGCAGGAAGCGACTATAGGGCCTGTGTGCTGCGCAAGCTGCCTCAGCTGAAAATTCTGGACGACGTGGAAGTCAGCGAGCAGGAGGTGCAGGCCGCCCTCCGCCACGAAGCCTATCCGGCCCAGAAGAGTGTCAGCAGTGTTCCGGTGGCGGAGTCGGTGCCCTCGACTAGTGACACCAAGATAGGGGATCATCGTCGCGAGCGGCGGGAGGAGGTGCCGCAGAAGGAGTCCCAGGTGGAGCCGCAGGAAAAGCTGCAGCCGGTGAAGGAGCAAGTCCGTCAGGATGCCATCGATGCCAGCGATGTCAGCGATGCCATGCCATCAGTGCCATCCAGAATCGAAGGTCCCCTCCAGGATTTAAATATTGTGGCCAGCTCCTTTTATCCGAGCGTGGCAGGCATTGCAGCGCAGCAGAGGCGTCTTCAGCTGAATAGCAATCTGCTGACCGCCTCGTTGTCTCTTATCCGTGAGATGGACGCACCGACGCTGAAGGCACTCAACCATGCCATTCAACAGCAAATGCTCACCAAGTCGTAGATTCCAGATCCGAGATCAAAATTAAGGGAATTTCCCATTTTTGTGTTCAGTTAAATAAGTTTCAAACTAGTTTAGATTTGTGTTAGGTAAATAGGAAACATCCTTAACGGATATAAAAAAACTAAATTTTATTTGGATTATAAAACCTTATATCAACCATAAACTAAATAAATATATATTATATATATATAATATATAAACAAAATGCAGCCGAAATAAGAAAGAAGAAAGAAAAACATTGCTAGATTTTGCACCTAAGCAGAATAAAAATATTACACAATTTTTGTTCGAATTTCGCACGATTAGATAAGTTTCAAACTAGTTTAGATTCCAGAATTCACATATTTGTTCTAGCTCAAAGGGAAACATTTTAATTGTCTAGCGTTTACCATAAAAGCTAATAGCTGACGCAGATTTCCCAAGCTAATTTCGTTTTTTGTTGACCCTCAAAAAAATGTGTATTAATAAAACAATAATAATAATATTTTTATACCCTTGCAGAGGGTACTATAATTTCAGTCAGAAGTTTGCAGCGCACTAAAGGAGACGTTTCCGACCCTCTAAAGTATATATATTCTTGATCAGCATCACTAGGAGAGTCGATCTAGCCCGTCTGTCCGTCCGTTTCTACGCAAACTAGTCCCTCAGTTTTAAAGCTATCTCCATGAAACTTTCCCAAAAGTTGTCTTTCTATCGCAGGTAGTATATAAGTCGGAACGAGCCGGATCGGACGACTATAGCATATAGCTCCCATAGGAACAATCGAAAAAAAAATAAAAAAAAATTATTACTTTGGTGTTTTTTAATTTTTTTTTAGTTCTTTGGCATATAGTAATGGTTAAATATTTCAGAATTACGGTTTAAATTTCATCAAAATCGGACGACTATATCATATAGCTTCCATGGAAACAATAAAAATATATAAACAAAATTTTTTTAAATGTAATTTTTATTAAAAATTCTTTTTGTCTTATTAATAACTTGACAGTTCAGAGTAACGCTTTAAATTTTATTAAAATCGGAAAACGATATCATATAGCTGCCATAGGAACTATCGAATAATTGAGCTGCAAATCGTCATCGCTTCAATGTTTTTAAACATACACGCAGGTAAATCATAATTTTAATGTTTTCAAGAATATTTTTTTAATTTTTGCAATAGCTACTTGCCGAAGTTTTCTTCCTTTCTTCTTCTAATTTGCTTTGAATACAAAAATGTCATTAATTGAAATACAATATCTAATGCTCCTTAAGTCTTTTTCGCCAATTAAATTGTTATAGTTTGCAGTGTATTTTGAGTCTCTTTCCTAATGCTTAGCCGCTCGAGTTAATTGTTTGCTTAGTGTCATAAAATACAGTTTACGCCTTCCACAACAACACGTACAGGTGACCTCTCCCCCTCAGGTGTTTTGAAGGACTCTGGCAGCAGGGATGGAATGTGGCTTAGTGGAATTGGCCAAGCGGAACGCGACTGGAACGGGATGGAAGCGGGAAGGGAAGGCCAAGGGAAGGAGGTGAAGCGAGTGGATAACAGCCACGTGCAAACAAAAGGTCGGCGCAGACAATGTTGTCGCTGGAAAACTTTTAACTTTTACAAACTTAATTGTTGCCTGCGCTAAATATAAAACACAGCAGGATTCTGCAGCTTTGGTGGGTGGCTTGTGGGTGGGTGGCGCTGTTGCGGTGGGCGTGGTTGTGGGAAGGCACTTGGGTGCCTTTGTGTACTGGCGCTTTGGAATTTACGGCTCTTTGTCTGTTTAAAGTTATATTTAATACTTTCGCAATGGGCTATTAATTTGAATATTCTAAATGAGAACTTAAATGTTCGTTAATCAAATTTAAAACAAAAATTTTAAATTCTTCGAAATCCCAGTTGATAATCATTGTAAGCACTTAAAATGGGTTATTGTTATTATGTATGCACTGCAACAAAATTCGTTTTAAAACTTGGAAAAGGCAACACATTTCAGATCGCATTCCATTGGATTTAAAGGTAAAAGTTTACGATTCTATGCATTTTTATTTAAACACAACAAAATCATAAAAAGTAATATTTTACTAGCATAAGGGTAAAATAAATAAAAAGGATCGAAAAAGCGATTATTATTTACATTTTCAAAAGTTACTACCATTATGAATAACAAACTGCAGCTTTTATTCTAATAAATAAATTAAATAATGTCTTCTCTTTGTCGGTTTCATCAAGCCATATGCAACTTAATTTGGCCCATGCATGTTCAACGTGGCGTATTCGTGATATTAAAAAACAAAAGTTTGCGAACAAACCTGAAATATGATTAATTCCAAAACCGCCGCGAGTATGCCCGTAAAGTACAAGAGAAAAGTCCTAATAAATTAAATTAAAGCGTTTCCCTGGTGATTTCTGAATTGCGGGCTCACCTGCGCACTTCAGTGCGCAGCTAATTCTAGTGCTTTGCCGTACACCACCGCGTATACGTGATGTGAGCTGCGATTTCCGTTTGACGAAAGGCAGACGCGATGGGGAATCCCCCACAAATGCCGTAAACTCGCATACGTCAGCCTTGAATAATGCGAAGAAATTCGAAACTGTTGCAACTCTCCGGCAAATAAATATTCAGAATGCAATTACGCATGGAATTTGCTAGCACTTAGCGTGTCGTTTTGCCCACTTGCTGTTGCTGCCGTTGCTCTGCAGCACTGCTGAAAACTTATTTAACTTTTTACGATGTCATTTGGGAAAGTTTGTAATCATTTTCGTTAGTGCATGCTTCAAAAATGGCAAAAGAAAAGAAGTCAAGAAATTATTTATACGATTTTCAGACAGTTGTAGAGTGTACGACGGAGTATAAATAAAGTGCCTCCTTTGCCGCTGCCGCTTCTGAGTTTTCGCTCCTATTCCTTTCGAGATCGGGGCCAGAGAAAAGGGATAAGGAGCTGTGAGCCGGGGGTAAATGCCAGTTTTCCCAGCGAGTCTCTCTCCAACTGCCAGTCGAAGTTTTCAAAAATGTTGTTTTCCACTTCTACCGCGTTTACTTGCACTCTGTTTTCGGTTTTCTTTTTTTCTGTTTTTGTCTGTTTTTTTTTCTGTTTTTTTCTGTTTTTGTCTGTTTTTTCTTTTTTTTTCTTCAAGCGGATCTGAGCCGAAAGTTGTGGAGTATTCGGGGAGCGTGCAGCGATTCGAGGAGGCCAAGATTGAACTTTTACTTTCCATCCCGCTGCAGCTTGTGGCTGCCACTCATCCAGTTCAGTTAGATGCAGCTCTCCCAGCAGCGGCTCCCCATTTATCCATTTACCAGTTGCCAGCCGCAGGCCAACAGCTGAAAGCAGCTGCCACCGACAACTTTGGGCTAATCCCTAGACCCCAGTTCTCAGTCCTTAGTCCTTAGTCCCCAATCCCCAGTTCCACCGATAAATTCCGGGCCGAGATGAAGGCACATGTGTCCCAAATCGAGGTGAGCGCAACAGATTTCCCACTGTTAGTTCAACCAATTTCAGTGTCTTCCACTGGTCAATATCGTTGGTGACCAACAACTGAAGCCTTTTTCTGCTGACCATGCAATTTACCGCCAAGCCACCCAAATCCATACTGGTCTTAGTATCAAAAATATTTAAAACTTTTATTACAAGTGAGCAATATGTAGGCAAATGTATTCAAAACAACGAAGTTATGAACAACCGTCCGATCGGCATGATTTCATGATTATTTTCGTTTTTTTATTTTTAAGGGCTTTTTTCATTTTGAATCCAAAAAATTTCTGAATACAAATATTAAAAAGAGAAGAAAAACACAAAAAAAACTTATATTACTATATATAAAAATTTGACAAAATATAATACAAATCAATCTCCATTTACTTTTGCCTTAAATCACAGAAATTCTAAACATAAAAACGCTACAAGTCACAGAATAAGAAAACAAATTTGGAATAATTTTTATTTGTCGATACGAAAACGAAATCCTAGTTTTAGTCAAACGATTTTTTAAAAGCATTAAACTACTTAACTTGCTGAAAGATTTCTTGGTCTAACATTACTGGCGTCATCAATACTTTCGATCTTGAATAATTAATTGCCCCCAGTTAGTTTTTGTTAAAAGCTACTTTCGGTTTATATGATATTTTCAGTCATTCGACTTGAAAAGTGACAAAAAACCAACGTGAAACAAACTAAGACCGTATTTTCTAATGCATCGTAGAAGTTTTTCTTTTTGTACTTGTACAATTTCGCTTGCATGGGACACAACGGAAAAAAGCTTTTAAGCTACTTAAGGTTGTTGGCAGGGCGATGTCTCCAGTGGAGCAGAGGAGGATAAAGACCCAGCTAATGAGTTGACAGACCACGCCCCACAAAACCGAGGCAAAGAAGTGCAGCAGGAAATCGAAAGGACAAAGTGCAAGAAACAGACGGGTTACAAGTGTTCGCATTTTGCGATTGCAGTGGGGAGTTTGGTCCAAGGAAATTCCCCAATGAACCCTATTCATATGGGTCAAAGGGCAGGCAACTTCTGAATAAGTCAACAATGGACTTCTTAATAAACACATCTACAAATGCTGATTTACGTTTGGGCATAAAAGCAGAGCAACAAGATTACAATTCACATTTTTGTATGCTCTGTATACTACATTGAGTGTCTAAATTAGCTAAATATTTTATTGCAGTTGAATAATTGTTATTTGATTTTTTAACTTTCAACGAGAATAATGTTTTTCCAAATGTAACCTTTTTTTGTATGTTCTGTTGATACAAATCATCCAATAAAATATCTGTACCAGAATGTGTTCTCAAAAACTCAAAACCATTGGCAAATGCAAGGAATATTCCTTAAAATTAAAAATTTTTTTTTTTAAAAAGGATTTGAAGTTTTATGGACATAATATATTCATGTTTTAATTTTTTTTTAAATCAAAAATATTAATAAATAACAAAGATAAGTGGTGGCAAAAGTAAAAGTACTGCAACTGCTATCTTTAGCAAAACAATTCCAAAAAGGTTATAAAAGAAGAAAGTATTTTCCATACAATGACCTACGACCTTGCCGCTTTCACATGATATTTTTGAAAGTGTCACACTGGTTTAATGATCAATTGGCCGTTAAATGCCTGTTTGCAAAACAATCAGGGTATAAAATAAACAGATCGCCATTTCCATGTGCTAGTTCCATTCGAGTGGCCCACAAAACTTGCACTTGACATTATTTGCGAGTGCTGGAAAACAAACGATTATTATGACAGACTGTTTTGGGTCCAATCTGGGCTTGTTTCTCTGTCGCCTAGCTTTTGGATTGAAACGGTTCGGATGGGATTGGATGGGATGGGATTGGATTGGATTGGATTGGTCGGGGGCATTAATCATGGGCGAACATGGACATGGGCTTGGGTAAAACGCAAAATTTGCATTGCAATTTTATTCTTGATTTAATCAAGTGCCGTGGCACAAACGCCAATTTAACTTACCCACACACACACACAAACACACACACACACACACACACACACACACACACATTCAGTCGGTCGGTCGGTCGGCCAGGGTGAGTGAGTATAGCGTCAGACGTTGCGTATACGTAATGCCCGCTAAATAATGCCCCTGTTTCTCGGTCTGTGTGGCATGGTGTGAGCTAAGCGCGTAGTTTGCACCCGCCAGCCGAGTCACCGAGATGTACCAGCTGGAGAAGATCTGGGTCCTGCTGTGCCTGGCCCTCGTCGGCGTCCTTGGCTTCGGCCAGTTCCACATGAAGCACTACCAGCTGCAGCGCAACTACAACACGCAGGAGGATTCCGGCGAGAACGACAACAGTGTGCTGCGTGAGTGTTTTTCCGTATTTTCCCCTTTAAATGCACTGAGAAAAAAGCTTAACTCATTGCCATCAATTTACGAAAAAAAGTTCTACGGATTGGTTACCGATTAACACTTTAATTTCAAGTGAGTGCTTTCCATGGTTACGTTATACCGACAAAGAGTAAAGTAAATTTCTGAACTCAAGAATTATTCTTTTAAAGACCGAATTTATATAATAAAGTAATTAAATATCAATTAATAAATAAATAAATGTAATATTACTGAAAATAATGCCTTGCATATTTGCAATATTCTTTAAATCAAGTTGTGAATTGCTTGATCTCAGTTAGATTCGATTTTAATTATCAAAAAAACATGATATTACCACCATCAAATATTGAACAGCAAAGGTTGTAGTTTTTTAATATTGTGTTATTTAAAAACGTTTTATGTTATGTTTTGCAAATGACGTGTTGTTATGATGTAGAAAAGCATATTAATGCGAAATATCAATTTTATATTTTTAATTGTTTAGTAGGTATATCTATTTTATGATTTAATATGTGTTAGTTAGTACCATGTGGTTGACTTATTATTGTCATACATTAATTTCCTTTTTATCCATGCAGGAACCTTTCGCCGCTGCATGTGGGAGCAGTCGAAGTTCCTGCCCCGCCGCCTCGTCTTGCTGAGCCTTTGCTCGAACCTCTTTTGCGAGAACAACCACATAATGCCCCGCTCCAGGTCTATTTTCGTAGTGGAAAAATTGTCTAGGCCGAATGAGTAGTTGACCAATGCAGTTCTATATCTATATATATGTATATTAGCCAAGCATGTGCACGCACACAGCCCAATCCCGAGAGTACCCCTTTCCAAATATGAGAAAAAAGTGTTTTTTTTTAGGGGAATGTGAACTAATGCCCTGTCTCTCGTTTTCGCCCCATCTCCTCCAGCTGCCTGGACATCCTGCCGGACCAGTGTGAGCAGGGCGACGAGGAGGAGCTGATGTACAAGCCCTTCCCCGACTGCTGTCCGGTGTACTGCAACCTGAAGCGGCGGATGCAGCGCCTGCGCAGCATGCACTTCCGGCACCGCCTGCTGCGTAACAAACAGGACGGCTCCACGGGATCCACCGCAGGCTCCGCCGCAGGCGATGGTCCCAACAACTCGCTACTCAGCGAATTCGTCTACAACAACTACTAGGACAACGGCCGCAGCCACAGGACATACCAGCAAATCAAATTACACAGCGATTTGCGGTCAACTAGTCAACAAGAAATTCCGCCTTTATCACACTGTGCGAAATGTTGTCTCTTGTTGTCCACGGATTTTCGTAATCTCAATATATAGGCTATAAATATAGGATAGCATATTAACTATTACTTGGCGGCCTGAGCAGAAAGATGGCTCTGAAATCGTTATAATTTCAGTATATTGTCCCTAAATATAAGTATAAGTAAATGTGAATATGTTGGCTTTCCTTAATTATAGGCTGTTTGTCACCTAGGGAAAGCACAATATTGTATTTGCTGGCTTGAGATTGTATTGATCTGGAAATATTGTTTATTAAATTATAGTCTGTCGTTGCTGATTTTATATAATTGTCTTTCAAGACGGACGGGGTTTGTAAAAACATACAGAGGGCTATAATATGGGGTACAACCTGTGTAAAATCAATAAATATCTTAAAATTAATTCTTGCCATTTAGTTTCAATTACAATAAGAGAGTGTAAAGCTTTTACAGTTAAAGATCTAATTTTTAAAGTTCCTGAAATAAAATCAATTACTAATTTAATTCTTGCCCCTTTGGTTTCAGCCTCAAGCTTGAACAATGAATTGCTCTATTTTAAAAGAGTTACAACTTAGGTTTTTGTTGGTTATTCAGGCGGCTAGCGTTTCATTTCGCGAATAACTTACATTTTCACAGTGGATTCGGCCCAATCGAAACTGTCACTCGTTTGGTCTTCGTCTAGACAGGTCCTTGAAAGGGTCGGTCCAAGTTGATAGATTTTTTATATTCTACCGCTGCTCAGAGGCCGTGACCAAGTAGTTGCTGCCCAAGTCCGTTTTTCCCCCAGTTTCCCTTATTAGGTTTTTTCGGGGTCTCAAGAGCTGTCCTTCCCGAACTGCGATTACAGGAAAGTGGGTGGTGCTGTGGTGGTGTTGTGGTGGTATGGCGAAATATCCTGCAGCGCTGCTTCCTGTTTCCGCTTATCGTTTTAACACTTTTACGGAGCAGATGCAGCTGCAGCTCGGTGCTCCTGCTCCTGCTCCTGCTCCTGCTACTGCTACTGTCTTCATTTTTATCTGCAAACAAGCAATAAATTTTATTTTAATAAGCAACACTTTTGATAGCCAGTGTCGAGCTGCCTTCGCTTCCTTCGCTTCCTCCCGTTTGTTCACTTGTTCTGCGGTCTGTCCTTGTCCTGGCTGCCACATCCTTGCCGCATCTTTGCTGTGGCGCTGCAGTAAATACAAAAGATACTCGGCATCATCGGCTCACCGTTAGCTGCCATAATGTTGCAGTCCATGGCAGAGGCGCCCATCACTGGGGGTTATAGTCACACACTGACTGAACTGTACCAACAGCGATTAAAAATATTATTTTTTATAGAAATATTCCTCTATAAATCAATACATAATTGTAATATCTGACTATATCTTATATATTTACTTGTCCCAACATTTTTTTGCTTGTAATAGAATCTCTTAGTAGCAGGCTTACATATATATCTATACGAAATATAAATATTTTTGGAATACAGAGCTTTGACTTGAGAGTTTAGATTCCAAATTGAAATGCAATACAATTTGGTGGGCAAGATTTTATCCATTTTATGTTTATAAAATATTTTAAATTTCTTGAAGTTAATTGAAGTCTTGACCTTAGAATAGAAATAAATTTATTTAAATTTATACATGATTTAATATTTGCTTTAAATATACATAAACATTAAATGTTGAGAAATAAATTATCTTACCATTTTAAAAGAAATCATTTGCTTCTCCAGACAATGTCAACAAGTAGATACAAGATAAGTTACTAATTTAGTAAATAGACAAATACCTAGTTTTGGGAATTACTAATAATGGGTAAGGGTAACTTTAAAGTGTAAATAATAAGGAAATAATTACAGATTAAATTTTTTAGGCAATTAAAAAAACCTGAATGCTTGCCTATCGAGCATTTTTGTTGTTACACAGAATAACAGGTGAATAAGCGGCAATGAGAGTGAAGGGAAATAAGAATGGAAAATGGCAAGCAATTGCGATCTATTTGGCTGGCTCTTTTTCGAGACTCCCGGCTGGTGTCCTTTTTGGCTGCCACGTCAATGTCCTTGGCTTTGTGGCAAAACATTACCCCAGATCCAGAGCCAGATCCGGAACCAGAGCCTGGTCCCTGGTAATCCCTCCTGGACCAGCCCTTTAGCCACCCACCACCCACAGTCTCGTTTACTTTGTGTGGCTATATCTTCCACCTTCCGCCCAAGCCATCGTCTTATTTTATATGTGGCTTTATGCTGCAACATCTCATTGTGCTCCATACGTGTGTGTGTCTTAGCTGTGCCTGTGTGTTTGTGAGTGTGTGTGTGCGTGGCGCCTTGTCGTTCTTCTTGCAGCCATTGTTGTTGTTTTTTTTACTTTGTTGCACTTTGAAGATTATTGCACAATGCAATTTATATTTATCGTACGCTTTTAGTTCTAGCCGCTTTTTCCAAGAAACAGTTTATTCGAAAGAGTTCATGCATTGTGACATAGCGTTTGATACCAAGCACAATAGATTGAGTGTTTAACTGTAATTGCTTATAAGAAATATTAGAAATAATAAAATTTAGAAATCCAAATTTGATACAGATTTAGACTTGAATTTCAGGAAATAAATACGTCGTTTTCGTTTTTTTTTCTTCAATATAAGTATGTAAAGAGTTCCAACAACATAAATACTTATTGATTTGTTGGTTTAAA